>NW_027448520.1:0-280993 GCF_038048845.1 Mixophyes fleayi
TTCAATTCATGATTAATGATTTATGATTCAATTCATGATTCATAATTCATTTCATGATTTTTTTCATGATTCATTTCATGATTTATGATTCATGATTTAATTCATGATTGAATTCATGATTCATGATTCATGATTCAATTCATGATTTATGATTCGATTCAAGATTCATGATTCAATTCATGATTTATGATTCGATTCATGATTCATGATTCAATTCATGATTCATTTCATGATTCAATTCATAATTCATGATTCAATGCATGAATCATGATTCGATTCATGATTCATGATTCGATTCATGATTCAATTCATGATTCATGATTCATTTCATGATTCATGATTCATGATTCGATTCATGATTCATGATTCGATTCAGGATTCAGGATTCATTTCATGATTCAATTCATGATTCATAATTCAATTCATGATTCAATTCATGATTCATGATTCGATTAATGATTCATGATTCGATCATGATTCATGATTCAATTAATGATTCATGATTCAAATCATGATTCATGATTCAATTCATGATTCATGATTCATGATTCATGATTCAATTCATGATTTAGTTCATGATTCATGATTAATGATTTATGATTCAATTCATGATTCATGATTCATTCATGATTTATTTCATGATTCATTTCATGATTTATGATTCATGATTCAATTCATGATTAAATTCATGATTCATGATTCAATTCATGATAAATGATTCATGATTCAATTCATGATTTATGATTCTATTCATGATTCATGATTCAATTCATGATTCATTTCATGATTCAATTCATGATTCATGATTCAATGCATGAATCATGATTCGATTCATGATTCATGATTCGATTCATGATTCAATTCATGATTCATGATTCATTTCATGATTCATGATTCGATTCATGATTCATGATTCGAATCATGATTCATGATTCAATTCATGATTCAATTCATGATTCATAATTCAATTCATGATTCATGATTCGATTAATGATTCATGATTCGATTCATGATTCATGATTCAATTAATGATTCATGATTCAAATCATGATTCATGATTCAATTCATGATTCATGATTCATGATTCATGATTCAATTCATGATTCATGATTCAATTCATGATTTAGTTCATGATTCATGATTTATGATTCATGATTCAATTCATGATTCAATTCATGATTCATGATTTAAGTCATGATTAATGATTTATGATTCAATTCATGATTTATGATTCGATTCATGATTCATGATTCAATTCATGATTCATTTCATGATTCAATTCATGATTCATGATTCAATGCATGAATCATGATTTGATTCATGATTCATGATTCGATTCATGATTCAATTCATGATTCATGATTCATTTCATGATTCATGATTCAGGATTCAATTCATAATTCAGTTCATGATTCATGATTCCATTCATGATTCATGATTCATGATTCCATTCATGATTCATGATTCATGATTCGATTCATGATTTATGATTCATGATTCAATTCATGATTCATGATTCATGATTTGATTCATGATTCATGATTCTTGATTCATGATTTGATTCATGATTTATGATTCGTTTCATGATTCATGATTTATGATTCAATTCATGATTTAGTTCATGATTCATGATTCAATTCATGATTAATAATGTATGATTCAATTCATGATTCATAATTCATTTCAGGATTTATTTCATGATTCATTTCATGATTTATGATTCATGATTCAATTCATGATTGAATTCATGATTCATGATTCAATTCATGATTTATGATTCGATTCAAGATTCATGAATCATTTCATGATTTATGATTCGATTCATGATTCATGATTCAATTCATGATTCATTTCATGATTCAATTCATAATTCATGATTCAATGCATGAATCATGATTCGATTCATGATTCATGATTCGATTCATGATTCAATTCATGATTCATGATTCATTTCATGATTCAATTCATGATTCATGATTCGATTAATGATTTGAGTCATGATTCATGATTCAATTAATGATTCATGATTCAAATCATGATTCATGATTCAATTCATGATTCATGATTCGATTAATAATTCAATTCATGATTCATGATTCATGATTCATGATTCAATCATGATTTAGTTCATGATTCATGATTAATGATTTATGATTCAATTCATGATTCATTTCATGATTTATTTCATGATTCATTTCATGATTTATAATTCATGATTCAATTCATGATTGAATTCATGATTCATGATTCAATTCATGATTAATGATTCATGATTCAATTCATGATTTATGATTCGATTCATGATTCATGATTCAATTCATGATTCATTTCATGATTCAATTCATGATTCATGATTCAATGCATGAATCATGATTCGATTCATGATTCATGATTCGATTCATGATTCAATTCATGATTCATGATTCATTTCATGATTCATGATTCATGATTTGATTCATGATTCGATTCAGGATTCATGATTCAATTCATGATTCAATTCATGATTCATAATTCAATTCATGATTCAATTCATGATTCATGATTCGATTAATGATTCATGATTCGATTCATGATTCATGATTCAATTAATGATTCATGATTCAATTCATGATTTAGTTCATGATTCATGATTAATGATTCAATTCATGATTCATGATTCATTTCATGATTTATTTCATGATTCATTTCATGATTTATGATTCATGATTCAATTCATGATTAAATTCATGATTCATGATTCAATTCATGATTCATGATTCAATTCATGATTAATGATTCATGATTCAATTCATGATTTATGATTCAATTCATGATTCATGATTCAATTCATGATTCATTTCATGATTCAATTCATGATTCATGATTCAATGCATGAATCATGATTTGATTCATGATTCATGATTCGATTCATGATTCAATTCATGATTCATGATTCATTTCATGATTCAGGATTCAGGATTCAATTCATGATTCAGTTCATGACTCATGATTCCATTCATGATTCATGATTCATGATTCGATTCATGATTCATGATTCAGGATTCAATTCATGATTCAGTTCATGATTCATGATTCAATTCCTGATTCATGATTCGATTCATGATTCATGATTCAATTCATGATTCAATTCATGATTCATAATTCAATTCATGATTCAATTCATGATTCATGATTCGATTAATGATTCATGATTCGATTTATGATTCATGATTCAATTAATGATTCATGATTCAAATCATGATTCATGATTGAATTCATGATTCATGATTCATGATTCATGATTCAATTCATGATTGAATTCATGATTCATGATTCATGATTTATGATTCAATTCATGATTTATGATTCGATTCATGATTCATGATTCAATTCATGATTCATTTCATGATTCAATTCATGATTCATGATTCAATGCATGAATCATGATTTGATTCATGATTCATGATTCGATTCATGATTCAATTCATGATTCATGATTCATTTCATGATTCATGATTCAGGATTCAATTCATGATTCAGTTCATGATTCATGATTCCATTCATGATTCATGATTCATGATTCGATTCATGATTCATGATTCAGGATTCAATTCATGATTCAGTTCATGATTCATGATTCCATTCATGATTCATGATTCATGATTCGATTCATGATTTATGATTCATGATTCAATTCATGATTCATGATTCATGATTTGATTCATGATTCATGATTCTTGATTCATGATTTGATTCATGATTTATGATTCGTTTCATGATTCATGATTTATGATTCAATTCATGATTTAGTTCATGATTCATGATTCAATTCATGATTAATAATGTATGATTCAATTCATGATTCATAATTCATTTCAGGATTTATTTCATGATTCATTTCATGATTTATGATTCATGATTCAATTCATGATTGAATTCATGATTCATGATTCATGATTCAATTCATGATTTATGATTCGATTCAAGATTCATGATTCAATTCATGATTTATGATTCGATTCATGATTCATGATTCAATTCATGATTCATTTCATGATTCAATTCATAATTCATGATTCAATGCATGAATCATGATTCGATTCATGATTCATGATTCGATTCATGATTCAATTCATGATTCATGATTCATTTCATGATTCAATTCATGATTCATGATTCGATTAATGATTTGATTCATGATTCATGATTCAATTAATGATTCATGATTCAAATCATGATTCATGATTCATTTCATGATTCAATTCATGATTCATGATTCGATTAATGATTCAATTCATGATTCATGATTCATGATTCATGATTCAATTCATGATTTAGTTCATGATTCATGATTAATGATTTATGATTCAATTCATGATTCATGATTCATTTCATGATTTATTTCATGATTCATTTCATGATTTATAATTCATGATTCAATTCATGATTGAATTCATGATTCATGATTCAATTCATGAATAATGATTCATGATTCAATTCATGATTTATGATTCGATTCATGATTCATGATTCAATTCATGATTTATTTCATGATTCAATTCATGATTCATGATTCAATGCATGAATCATGATTCGATTCATGATTCATGATTCGATTCATGATTCAATTCATGATTCATGATTCATTTCATGATTCATGATTCATGATTTGATTCATGATTCGATTCAGGATTCATGATTCAATTCATGATTCAATTCATGATTCATAATTCAATTCATGATTCAATTCATGATTCATGATTCGATTAATGATTCATGATTCGATTCATGATTCATGATTCAATTAATGATTCATGATTCAAATCATGATTCATGATTCAATTCATGATTCATGATTCATGATTCATGATTCAATTCATGATTTAGTTCATGATTCATGATTAATGATTCAATTCATGATTCATGATTCATTTCATGATTTATTTCATGATTCATTTCATGATTTATGATTCATGATTCAATTCATGATTAAATTCATGATTCATGATTCAATTCATGATTCATGATTCAATTCATGATTAATGATTCATGATTCAATTCATGATTAAATTCATGATTCATGATTCAATTCATGATTCATGATTCAATTCATGATTAATGATTCATGATTCAATTCATGATTTATGATTCAATTCATGATTCATGATTCAATTCATGATTCATTTCATGATTCAATTCATGATTCATGATTCAATGCATGAATCATGATTTGATTCATGATTCATGATTCGATTCATGATTCAATTCATGATTCATGATTCATTTCATGATTCATGATTCAGGATTCAATTCATGATTCAGTTCATGATTCATGATTCCATTCATGATTCATGATTCATGATTCGATTCATGATTCATGATTCAGGATTCAATTCATGATTCAGTTCATGATTCATGATTCAATTCCTGATTCATGATTCGATTCATGATTCATGATTCAATTCATGATTCAATTCATGATTCATAATTCAATTCATGATTCAATTCATGGTTCATGATTCGATTAATGATTCATGATTCGATTTATGATTCATGATACAATTAATGATTCATGATTCAAATCATGATTCATGATTGAATTCATGATTCATGATTCATGATTCATGATTCAATTCATGATTGAATTCATGATTCATGATTCATGATTCATGATTCAATTCATGATTCATGATTCAATTCATGATTCATGATTCCATTCATGATTCATGATTCGATTTATGATTCATGATTCAATTAATGATTCATGATTCAAAGCATGATTCATGATTGAATTCATGATTCATGATTCATGATTCAATTCATGATTCATTTCATGATTCAATTCATGATTCATGATTCAATGCATGAATCATAATTCGATTCATGATTCATGATTCGATTCATGATTCAATTCATGATTCATGATTCATTTCATGATTCATGATTCATTTCATGATTCATGATTCATGATTCGATTCATGATTCATGATTCGATTCAGGATTCATGATTCAATTCATGATTCAATTCATGATTCATAATTCAATTCATGATTCAATTCATGATTCATGATTCGATTAATGATTCATGATTCGATTCATGACTCATGATTCAATTAATGATTCATGATTCAAATCATGATTCATGATTCAATTCATGATTCATGATTCATGATTCATGATTCAATTCATGATTTAGTTCATGATTCATGATTAATGATTTATGATTCAATTCATGATTCATGATTCATTTCATGATTTATTTCATGATTCATTTCATGATTTATGATTCATGATTCAATTCATGATTAAATTTATGATTCATGATTCAATTCATGATTAATGATTCATGATTCAATTCATGATTTATGATTCGATTCATGATTCATGATTCAATTCATGATTCATTTCATGATTCAATTCATGATTCATGATTCAATGCATGAATCATGATTTGATTCATGATTCATGATTCGATTCATGATTCAATTCATGAATTATGATTCATTTCATGATTCATGATTCAGGATTCAATTCATGATTCAGTTCATGATTCATGATTCCATTCATGATTCATGATTCATGATTTGATTCATGATTCATGATTCAGGATTCAATTCATGATTCAGTTCATGATTCATGATTCAATTCCTGATTCATGATTCGATTCATGATTCATGATTCAATTCATGATTCATAATTCAATTCATGATTCAATTCATAATTCATGATTCGATTAATGATTCATGATTCGATTTATGATTCATGATTCAATTAATGATTCATGATTCAAATCATGATTCATGATTGAATTCATGATTCATGATTCATGATTCATGATTCAATTCATGATTGAATTCATGATTTATGATTCATGATTCATGATTCAATTCATGATTCATGATTCAATTCATGATTCATGATTCCATTCATGATTCATGATTCGATTTATGATTCATGATTCAATTAATGATTCATGATTCAAATCATGATTCATGATTGAATTCATGATTCATGATTCATGATTCATGATTCAATTCATGATTCAATTCATGATTCATGATTCATGATTCAATTCATGATTCAATTCATGATTCAAATCATGATTCATGATTCAATTCATGATTCATGATTCCATTCATGATTCATGATTCGATTCATGATTCATGATTCAATTCATGATTCATGATTCATTTCACGATTCATTATTCAATTCATGATTCAATTCATGATTCAATTCATGATTCAATTCATGATTCATGATGATTCATGATTCATGATTCTTGATTCATGATTTGATTCATGATTCATGATTCGTTTCATGTTTCATGATTCATGATTCAATTCATGATTTAGTTCATGATTCATGATTCAATTCATGATTAATGATTTATGATTCAATTCATGAATTATGATTCATTTCATGATTTAATTCATGATTCATTTCATGATTCATGATTCAATTCATGATTCAATTCATGATTCATGATTCAATTCATGATTCATGATTTGATTCATGATTCATGATTCATGATTCATGATTCAATTCATGATTCATGATTCAATACATAATTCATGATTCAATTCATGATTCATTTAATGATTCAATTCATGATTCATGATTCAATTCATGATTCATGATTCGATTCATGATTCATGATTTGATTCATAATTCATGATCCATGATTCAATTCATGATTCATGATTCATGATTCGATTCATGATTCATGATTCGATTCATAAATTATGATTCAATTCATTATTCAATTCATGATTAATGATTCATGATTCAATTCATGATTCATGATTCATGATTCTTGATTCATGATTTAGTTCATGATTCATGATTCAATTCATGATTCATGATTCATTTCATGATTCATGATTCATGATTCAATTAATGGTTCATAATTCATTTCATGATTAAATTCATGATTCATTTCATGATTCATGATTCATGATTCAATCCATGATTCAATTCATGATTCGATTCATGATTCATGATTCGATTAGAAGATTCATGATTTAATTTATGATTCATGATTCGATTGAAGATTCATGATTCGATTGAAGATTCATGATTTAATTCATGATTCATGAGTCGATTTATGATTCATGATTTAATTCATGATTTATGATTCATGATTCAATTCATGATTCATGATTCAATTCATGATTCATGATTCGATTTATGATTAATGATTCGATCATGATTCATGATTCAATTCATGATTCATGATTCATGATTCAATTCATGATTCATGATTCAATTCATGATTCATGATTCATGATTCAATTCATGATTCATGATTCAATTCATGATTCATGATTCAATTCATGATTCATGATTCAATTCATGATTCAATTCATGATTTATTTCATGATTCATGATTCAATTCATGATTCAATTCATGATTCAATTCATGATTCATGATTCATGATTCATGATTCAATTCATGATTCATGATTCGATTCATGATTCATTTCATGATCCATGATTCATGATTCAATTCATGATTCATGATTCAATTCATGATTCATGATTCAATTCATGATGAATTCATGATTCATTTCATGATTCATGATTTATGATTAGATTCATATTTCATGATTCATGATTCAATTCATGATTCATGATTTGTTTCATGATTCATGATTCAATTCATAATTTATGATTCATGATTCATGATTTATGATTCATGATTCATGATTTATGATTCATGATTCATGATTCAATTCATAATTTATGATTCATGATTCATGATTTATGATTCAATTCATGATTCATGATTCATTTCATGATTTAATTCATGATTCATTTCATGATTCAATTCATGATTCATGATTCGATTCATGATTCGATTTATGATTCATGATTCAATTCATGATTCATGATTCAATTCATGATTCATGGTTCATGATTCGATTCATGATTCATGATTCAATTCATGATTCAATTCATGATTCATGATTCACTTCACGAATCATGATTCATTTCATGATTCATGATTCAGGATTCAATTCATGATTCAGTTCATGATTCATGATTCAATTCATGATTCATGATTCATGATTAGATTCATAATTCATGATTCATGATTCAATTCATGATTCATGATTCAATTCATGATTCATGATTTGATTCATGATTCATGATTCATTTCATGATTCATGATTCGATTCATGATTCAATTCATGATTCATGATTCGATTCATGATTCGATTCATGATTCTTGATTCAATTCATGATTCATGATTCATGATTCATGATTCAATTCATGATTCATGATTCATGATTTGATTCATGATTCATGATTCTTGATTCATGATTTGATTCATGATTTATGATTCGTTTCATGATTCATGATTTATGATTCAATTTATGATTTAGTTCATGATTCATGATTCAATTCATGATTAATGATTTATGATTCAATTCATGATTCATGATTCATTTCATGATTTATTTCATGATTCATTTCATGATTTATGATTCATGATTCAATTCATGATTCAATTCATGATTCATGATTCAATTCATGATTCATGATTCATGATTCAATTTATGATTTATGATTCGATTCATGATTCATGATTCAATTCATGATTCATTTCATGATTCAATTCATAATTCATGATTCAATGCATGAATCATAATTCGATTCATGATTCATGATTCGATTCATGATTCAATTCATGATTCATGATTCATTTCATGATTCATGATTCAGGATTCAATTCATGATTCAGTTCATGATTCATGATTCAATTCATGATTCATGATTCATGATTCGATTCATGATTAATGATTTATGATTCAATTCATGATTCATGATTCATTTCATGATTGAATTCATGATTCATAATTCAATTCATGATTCATGATTCAATTCATGATTTATGATTCGATTCATTATTCATGATTCAATTCATGATTCATTTCATGATTCAATTCATGATTCATGGTACATGATTTGATTAATGATTCAATTCATGATTTAATTCATGATTCATGATTCGATTAATGATTCATGATTCATTTCATGTTTCATGATTCATGATTCAATTCATGATTCAATTCATGATTCATGATTCGATTCATGATTCATGATTCGATTCATGATTCATGATTCAATTAATGATTCATGATTGAAATCATGATTTATGATTCAATTCATGATTCATGATTCATGATTCATGATTCAATTCATGATTCATGATTCAATTCATGATTCATGATTCGATTCATGATTCATGATTCGATTCATGATTCATGAATCAATTTATGATTCATGATTCATGATTCATGATTCATGATTTAATTCCTGAATCATGATTCGATTCATGATTCATGATTCAATTCATGATTCATGATTCATGATTCGATTCATGATTCATAATTCATGATTCAATTCATGATTCATGATTCATGAGTCATGATTCAATTCATGATTCATGATTCAATTCATGATTCATGATTCGATTCATGATTCATGATTCGATTCATGATTCATGATTCAATTTATGATTCATGATTCATGATTCATGATTCATGATTTAATTCCTGAATCATGATTCGATTCATGATTCATGATTCAATTCATATTTCATGATTCATGATTCAATTCATGATTCATGATTTGTTTTATGATTCATGATTCAATTCATAATTTATGATTCATGATTCATGATTCAATTCATGATTCATGATTTGTTTCATGATTCATGATTCAGGATTCAATTCATGATTCAGTTCATGATTCATGATTCAATTCATGATTCATGATTCATGATTTGATTCATGATTCATGATTCATGATTCATAATTCATGATTCAATTCCTGATTCATGATTCGATTCATGATTCATAATTCAATTCATGATTCATGGTTCATGATTTGATTCATGATTCAATTCATGATTCAATTCATGATTCATGATTCGATTAATGATTCATGATTCATTTCATGATTCATGATTCATGATTCAATTCATGATTCAATTCATGATTCATGATTCGATTCATGATTCATGATTCGATTCATGATTCATGATTCAATTAATGATTCATGATTCAAATCATGATTTATGATTCAATTCATGATTCATAATTCAATTCATGATTCATGATTCGATTCATGATTCATGATTCAATTCATGATTCATGATTCATGATTCATGATTCAATTCATGATTCATGATTCAATTCATGATTCATGATTCAATTCATGATTCATGATTCGATTCATGATTCATGATTCAATTCATGATTCATAATTCATGATTCATGATTAATGATTAATGATTCATGATTCATGATTTAATTCCTGAATCATGATTTGATTCATGATTCATGATTCAATTCATGATTCATGATTCATGATTCGATTCATGATTCATAATTCATGATTAGATTCATATTTCATGATTCATGATTCAATTCATGATTCATGATTTGTTTCATGATTCATGATTCAATTCATAATTTATGATTCATGATTCATGATTCAATTCATGATTCATGATTTGTTTCATGATTCATGATTCAATTCATAATTTATGATTCATAATTTATGATTCAATTCATGATTCATGATTCATGACCTAATTCATGATTCATGATTCATGATTTGATTCATGATTCAATTCATGATTCATGATTCAATTCATGATTCATGATTCATTTCATGATTCATGATTCAGGATTCAATTCATGATTCAGTTCATGATTCATGATTCAGTTCATGATTCATGATTTATGATTAGATTCATAATTCATGATTCATGATTCAATTCATGATTCATGATTCAATTCATGATTCATGATTTGATTCATGATTCATGATTCATTTCATGATTCATGATTCAATTCATGATTCAATTCATGATTCATGATTCGATTCATGATTCGATTCATGATTCTTGATTCAATTCATGATTCATGATTCATGATTCATGATTCAATTCATGATTCATGATTCATGATTTGATTCATGATTCATGATTCTTGATTCATGATTTGATTCATGATTTATGATTCGTTTCATGATTCATGATTTATGATTCAATTCATGATTTAGTTCATGATTCATGATTCAATTCATGATTAATGATTTATGATTCAATTCATGATTCATGATTTATGATTCAATTCATGATTCATGATTCATTTCATGATTTATTTCATGATTCATTTCATGATTTATGATTCATGATTCAATTCATGATTCAATTCATGATTCATGATTCAATTCATGATTCATGATTCATGATTCAATTTATGATTTATGATTCGATTCATGATTTATGATTCAATTCATGATTCATTTCATGATTCAATTCATAATTCATGATTCAATGCATGAATCATAATTCGATTCATGATTCATGATTCGATTAATGATTCAATTCATGATTCATGATTCATTTCATGATTCATGATTCATGATTCGATTCATGATTAATGATTTATGATTCAATTCATGATTCATGATTCATTTCATGATTGAATTCATGATTCATAATTCAATTCATGATTCATGATTCAATTCATGATTTATGATTCGATTCATGATTCATGATTCAATTCATGATTCATTTCATGATTCAATTCATGATTCATGGTACATGATTTGATTCATGATTCAATTCATGATTTAATTCATGATTCATGATTCGATTAATGATTCATGATTCATGATTCATGATTCATGATTCATGATTCAATTCATGATTCAATTCATGATTCATGATTCGATTCATGATTCATGATTCAATTCATGATTCATGATTCAATTAATGATTCATGATTCAAATCATGATTTATGATTCAATTCATGATTCATGATTCATGATTCATGATTCAATTCATGATTCATGATTCAATTCATGATTCATGATTCGATTCATGATTCATGATTCGATTCATGATTCATGATTCAATTTATGATTCATGATTCATGATTCATGATTCATGATTTAATTCCTGAATCATGATTCGATTCATGATTCATGATTCAATTCATGATTCATGATTCATGATTCGATTCATGATTCATGATTCGATTCATGATTCATAATTCATGATTAGATTCATATTTCATGATTCATGATTCAGTTCATGATTCATGATTCAATTCATGATTCATGATTCATGATTTGATTCATGATTCATGATTCATGATTCATAATTCCTGATTCAATTCCTGATTCATGATTCGATTCATGATTCATGATTCAATTCATGATTCAATTCATGATTCATAATTCAATTCATGATTCATGGTTCATGATTTGATTCATGATTCAATTCATGATTCAATTCATGATTCATGATTCGATTAATGATTCATGATTCATTTCATGATTCATGATTCAATTCATGATTCAATTCATGATTCATGATTCGATTCATGATTCATGATTCGATTCATGATTCATGATTCAATTAATGATTCATGATTCAAATCATGATTTATGATTCAATTCATGATTCAATTCATGATTCATGATTCATGATTCATGATTCAATTCATGATTCATGATTCAATTCATGATTCATGATTCAATTCATGATTCATGATTCAATTCATGATTTATGATTCATGATTCATGATTAATGATTCATGATTCATGATTTAATTCCTGAATCATGATTCGATTCATGATTCATGATTCAATTCATGATTCATGATTCGATTCATGATTCATAATTCATGATTAGATTCATATTTCATGATTCATGATTCAATTCATGATTCATGATTTGTTTCATGATTCATGATTCAATTCATAATTTATGATTCATGATTCATGATTCAATTCATGATTCATGATTCATGATTCATGATTCAATTCATGATTCATGATTCAATTCATGATTCATGATTCAATTCATGATTCATGATTCGATTCATGATTCATGATTCAATTCATGATTCATAATTCATGATTCATGATTAATGATTCATGATTCATGATTTAATTCCTGAATCATGATTTGATTCATGATTCATGATTCAATTCATGATTCATGATTCATGATTCGATTCATGATTCATAATTCATGATTAGATTCATATTTCATGATTCATGATAAGCGCTACGGAATATTTTGGCGCTATATAAATAAATGATGATGATGATGATGATGATTCATGATTCAATTCATGATTCATGATTTGTTTCATGATTCATGATTCAATTCATAATTTATGATTCATGATTCATGATTCAATTCATGATTCATGATTTGTTTCATGATTCATGATTCAATTCATGATTTATGATTCATAATTTATGATTCAATTCATGATTCATGATTCATGACCTAATTCATGATTCATGATTCATGATTTGATTCATGATTCATGATTCATGATTTAGTTCATGATTCATGATTCAATTCATGATTAATGATTTATGATTCAATTCATGATTCATGATTCATTTCATGATATAATTCATGATTCAATTCATGATTCAATTCATGATTCATAATTCAATTCATGATTCATGGTTCATGATTTGATTCATGATTCAATTCATGATTCAATTCATGATTCATGATTCGATTAATGATTCATGATTCATGATTTATGATTCAATTCATGATTCAATTCATGATTCATGATTCGATTCATGATTCATGATTCGATTCATGATTCATGATTCAATTAATGAATCATGATTCAAATCATGATTTATTATTCAATTCATGATTCATGATTCAATTCATGATTCAATTCATGATTCATGATTCATGATTCATGATTCAATTCATGATTCATGATTCAATTCATGATTCATGATTCAATTCATGATTCATGATTCGATTCATGATTCATGATTCAATTCATGATTCATGATTCATGATTCATGATTAATGATTCATGATTCATGATTTAATTCCTGAATCATGATTCGATTCATGATTCATGATTCAATTCATGATTCATGATTCGATTCATGATTCATAATTCATGATTAGATTCATATTTCATGATTCATGATTCAATTCATGATTCATGATTTGTTTCATGATTCATGATTCAATTCATAATTTATGATTCATGATTCATGATTCAATTCATGATTCATGATTCATGATTCATGATTCAATTCATGATTCATGATTCAATTCATGATTCATGATTCAATTCATGATTCATGATTCGATTCATGATTCATGATTCAATTCATGATTCATGATTCATGATTCATGATTAATGATTCATGATTCATGATTTAATTCCTGAATCATGATTCGATTCATGATTCATGATTCAATTCATGATTCATGATTCGATTCATGATTCATAATTCATGATTAGATTCATATTTCATGATTCATGATTCAATTCATGATTCATGATTTGTTTCATGATTCATGATTCAATTCATAATTTATGATTCATGATTCATGATTCAATTCATGATTCATGATTCATGATTCATGATTCAATTCATGATTCATGATTCAATTCATGATTCATGATTCGATTCATGATTCATGATTCAATTCATGATTCATAATTCATGATTCATGATTAATGATTCATAATTCATGATTTAATTCCTGAATCATGATTTGATTCATGATTCATGATTCAATTCATGATTCATGATTCATGATTCGATTCATGATTCATAATTCATGATTAGATTCATATTTCATGATTCATGATTCAATTCATGATTCATGATTTGTTTCATGATTCATGATTCAATTCATAATTTATGATTCATGATTCATGATTCAATTCATGATTCATGATTTGTTTCATGATTCATGATTCAATTCATAATTTATGATTCATAATTTATGATTCAATTCATGATTCATGACCTAATTCATGATTCATGATTCATGATTTGATTCATGATTCATGATTCATGATTCATGATTTAGTTCATGATTCATGATTCAATTCATGATTAATGATTTATGATTCAATTCATGATTCATGATTCATTTCATGATATAATTCATGATTCATTTCATGATTCTTGATTCATGATTCAATTCATGATTCAATTCATGATTCATGATTCGATTCATGATTCATGATTCATGATTCATGATTCAATTCATGATTCGTGATTCAATTCATGATTCATTATTCATTATTCGATTCATGATTCATGATTCAATTCATGATTCATGATTTGATTCATGATTCATGATTCATTTCATGATTCATGATTCAATTCATGATTCATGATTTATGATTCATGATTCAATTCATGATTCATGATTCATGATTTGATTCATGATTCATGATTCTTGATTCATGATTTGATTCATGATTTATGATTCGTTTCATGATTCATGATTTATGATTCAATTCATGATTTAGTTCATGATTCATGATTCAATTCATGATTAATGATTTATGATTCAATTCGTGATTCATAATTCATTTCATGATTTTTTTCATGATTCATTTCATGATTTATGATTCATGATTCAATTCATGATTCATGATTCATGATTTGATTCATGATTCATGATTCTTGATTCATGATTTGATTCATGATTTATGATTCGTTTCATGATTCATGATTTATGATTCAATTCATGATTTAGTTCATGATTCATGATTCAATTCATGATTAATGATTTATGATTCAATTCATGATTCATGATTCATTTCATGATTTATTTCATGATTCATTTCATGATTTATGATTCATGATTCAATTCATGATTCAATTCATGATTCATGATTCAATTCATGATTCATGATTCATGATTCAATTTATGATTTATGATTCGATTCATGATTTATGATTCAATTCATGATTCATTTCATGATTCAATTCATAATTCATGATTCAATGCATGAATCATAATTCGATTCATGATTCATGATTCGATTAATGATTCAATTCATGATTCATGATTCATTTCATGATTCATGATTCATGATTCGATTCATGATTAATGATTTATGATTCAATTCATGATTCATGATTCATTTCATGATTGAATTCATGATTCATAATTCAATTCATGATTCATGATTCAATTCATGATTTATGATTCGATTCATGATTCATGATTCAATTCATGATTCATTTCATGATTCAATTCATGATTCATGGTACATGATTTGATTCATGATTCAATTCATGATTTAATTCATGATTCATGATTCGATTAATGATTCATGATTCATGATTCATGATTCATGATTCATGATTCAATTCATGATTCAATTCATGATTCATGATTCGATTCATGATTCATGATTCAATTCATGATTCATGATTCAATTAATGATTCATGATTCAAATCATGATTTATGATTCAATTCATGATTCATGATTCATGATTCATGATTCAATTCATGATTCATGATTCAATTCATGATTCATGATTCGATTCATGATTCATGATTCGATTCATGATTCATGATTCAATTTATGATTCATGATTCATGATTCATGATTCATGATTTAATTCCTGAATCATGATTCGATTCATGATTCATGATTCAATTCATGATTCATGATTCATGATTCGATTCATGATTCATGATTCGATTCATGATTCATAATTCATGATTAGATTCATATTTCATGATTCATGATTCAGTTCATGATTCATGATTCAATTCATGATTCATGATTCATGATTTGATTCATGATTCATGATTCATGATTCATAATTCCTGATTCAATTCCTGATTCATGATTCGATTCATGATTCATGATTCAATTCATGATTCAATTCATGATTCATAATTCAATTCATGATTCATGGTTCATGATTTGATTCATGATTCAATTCATGATTCAATTCATGATTCATGATTCGATTAATGATTCATGATTCATTTCATGATTCATGATTCAATTCATGATTCAATTCATGATTCATGATTCGATTCATGATTCATGATTCGATTCATGATTCATGATTCAATTAATGATTCATGATTCAAATCATGATTTATGATTCAATTCATGATTCAATTCATGATTCATGATTCATGATTCATGATTCAATTCATGATTCATGATTCAATTCATGATTCATGATTCAATTCATGATTCATGATTCAATTCATGATTTATGATTCATGATTCATGATTAATGATTCATGATTCATGATTTAATTCCTGAATCATGATTCGATTCATGATTCATGATTCAATTCATGATTCATGATTCGATTCATGATTCATAATTCATGATTAGATTCATATTTCATGATTCATGATTCAATTCATGATTCATGATTTGTTTCATGATTCATGATTCAATTCATAATTTATGATTCATGATTCATGATTCAATTCATGATTCATGATTCATGATTCATGATTCAATTCATGATTCATGATTCAATTCATGATTCATGATTCAATTCATGATTCATGATTCATTTCATGATTGAATTCATGATTCATAATTCAATTCATGATTCATGATTCGATTCATGATTCATGATTCGATTCATGATTCATGATTCAATTCATGATTCAATTCATGATTCATAATTCAATTCATGATTCATGATTCGATTAATGATTCATGATTCGATTCATGATTCATGATTCAATTAATGATTCATGATTCAAATCATGATTCATGATTCAATTCATGATTCATGATTCATGATTCATGATTCAATTCATGATTTAGTTCATGATTCATGATTTATGATTCATGATTCAATTCATGATTCAATTCATGATTCATGATTCAATTCATGATTAATGATTTATGATTCAATTCATGATTTATGATTCGATTCATGATTCATGATTCAATTCATGATTCATTTCATGATTCAATTCATGATTCATGATTCAATGCATGAATCATGATTTGATTCATGATTCATGATTCGATTCATGATTCAATTCATGATTCATGATTCATTTCATGATTCATGATTCAGGATTCAATTCATGATTCAGTTCATGATTCATGATTCGATTCATGATTCATGATTCATGATTCGATTCATGATTCATGATTCAGGATTCAATTCATGATTCAGTTCATGATTCATGATTCCATTCATGATTCATGATTCATGATTCGATTCATGATTTATGATTCATGATTCAATTCATGATTCATGATTCATGATTTGATTCATGATTCATGATTCTTGATTCATGATTTGATTCATGATTTATGATTCGTTTCATGATTCATGATTTATGATTCAATTCATGATTTAGTTCATGATTCATGATTCAATTCATGATTAATAATTTATGATTCAATTCATGATTCATAATTCATTTCAGGATTTATTTCATGATTCATTTCATGATTTATGATTCATGATTCAATTCATGATTGAATTCATGATTCATGATTCATGATTCAATTCATGATTTATGATTCGATTCAAGATTCATGATTCAATTCATGATTTATGATTCGATTCATGATTCATGATTCAATTCATGATTCATTTCATGATTCAATTCATAATTCATGATTCAATGCATGAATCATGATTCGATTCATGATTCATGATTCGATTCATGATTCAATTCATGATTCATGATTCATTTCATGATTCAATTCATGATTCATGATTCGATTAATGATTTGATTCATGATTCATGATTCAATTAATGATTCATGATTCAAATCATGATTCATGATTCATTTCATGATTCAATTCATGATTCATGATTCGATTAATGATTCAATTCATGATTCATGATTCATGATTCATGATTCAATTCATGATTTAGTTCATGATTCATGATTAATGATTTATGATTCAATTCATGATTCATGATTCATTTCATGATTTATTTCATGATTCATTTCATGATTTATAATTCATGATTCAATTCATGATTGAATTCATGATTCATGATTCAATTCATGATTAATGATTCATGATTCAATTCATGATTTATGATTCGATTCATGATTCATGATTCAATTCATGATTCATTTCATGATTCAATTCATGATTCATGATTCAATGCATGAATCATGATTCGATTCATGATTCATGATTCGATTCATGATTCAATTCATGATTCATGATTCATTTCATGATTCATGATTCATGATTTGATTCATGATTCGAATCAGGATTCATGATTCAATTCATGATTCAATTCATGATTCATAATTCAATTCATGATTCAATTCATGATTCATGATTCGATTAATGATTCATGATTCGATACATGATTCATGATTCAATTAATGATTCATGATTCAAATCATGATTCATGATTCAATTAATGATTCATGATTTAAATCATGATTCATGATTCAATTCATGATTCATGATTCATGATTCATGATTCAATTCATGATTTAGTTCATGATTCATGATTAATGATTTATGATTCAATTCATGATTCATGATTCATTTCATGATTTATTTCATGATTCATTTCATGATTTATGATTCATGATTCAATTCATGATTAAATTCATGATTCATGATTCAATTCATGATTCATGATTCAATTCATGATTAATGATTCATGATTCAATTCATGATTTATGATTCAATTCATGATTCATGATTCAATTCATGATTCATTTCATGATTCAATTCATGATTCATGATTCAATGCATGAATCATGATTTGATTCATGATTCATGATTCGATTCATGATTCAATTCATGATTCATGATTCATTTCATGATTCATGATTCAGGATTCAATTCATGATTCAGTTCATGATTCATGATTCCATTCATGATTCATGATTCATGATTCGATTCATGATTCATGATTCATGATTCAATTCCTGATTCATGATTCGATTCATGATTCATGATTCAATTCATGATTCAATTCATGATTCATAATTCAATTCATGATTCAATTCATGATTCATGATTCGATTAATGATTCATGATTCGATTTATGATTCATGATTCAATTAATGATTCATGATTCAAATCATGATTCATGATTGAATTCATGATTCATGATTCATGATTCATGATTCAATTCATGATTGAATTCCTGATTCATGATTCATGATTCATGATTCAATTCATGATTCATGATTCAATTCATGATTCATGATTCCATTCATGATTCATGATTCGATTTATGATTCATGATTCAATTAATGATTCATGATTCAAATCATGATTCATGATTGAATTCATGATTCATGATTCATGATTCATGATTCAATTCATGATTCATTTCATGATTCAATTCATGATTCATGATTCAATGCATGAATCATGATTCGATTCATGATTCATGATTCGATTCATGATTCAATTCATGATTCATGATTCATTTCATGATTCATGATTCATGATTCGATTCATGATTCATGATTCGATTCAGGATTCATGATTCAATTCATGATTGAATTCATGATTCATTTCATGATTCATGATTCATGATTAGATTCATATTTCATGATTCATAATTCAATTCATGATTCATGATTTGTTTCATGATTCATGATTCAATTCATAATTTATGATTCATGATTCATGATTTATGATTCATGATTCATGATTCAATTCATAATTTATGATTCATGATTCATGATTTATGATTCAATTCATGATTCATGATTCATTTCATGATTTAATTCATGATTCATTTCATGATTCAATTCATGATTCATGATTCGATTCATGATTCGATTTATGATTCATGATTCAATTCATGATTCATGATTCAATTCATGATTCATGGTTCATGATTCGATTCATGATTCATGATTCAATTCATGATTCAATTCATGATTCATGATTCAATTCACGAATCATGATTCATTTCATGATTCATGATTCAGGATTCAATTCATGATTCAGTTCATGATTCATGATTCAATTCATGATTCATGATTCATGATTAGATTCATAATTCATGATTCATGATTCAATTCATGATTCATGATTCAATTCATGATTCATTTCATGATTCAATTCATAATTCATTATTCAATGCATGAATCATAATTCGATTCATGATTCATGATTCGATTCATGATTCAATTCATGATTCATGATTCATTTCATGATTCATGATTCAGGATTCAATTCATGATTCAGTTCATGATTCATGATTCAATTCATGATTCATGATTCATGATTTGTTTCATGATTCATGATTCATGATTCATAATTCATGATTCAATTCCTGATTCATGATTCGATTCATGATTCATGATTCAATTCATGATTCAATTCATGATTCATAATTCAATTCATGATTCATGGTTCATGATTTGATTCATGATTCAATTCATGATTCAATTCATGATTCATGATTCGATTAATGATTCATGATTCATTTCATGATTCATGATTCATGATTCAATTCATGATTCAATTCATGATTCATGATTCGATTCATGATTCATGATTCGATTCATGATTCATGATTCAATTAATGATTCATGATTCAAATCATGATTTATGATTCAATTCATGATTCATAATTCAATTCATGATTCATGATTCGATTCATGATTCATGATTCAATTCATGATTCATGATTCATGATTCATGATTCAATTCATGATTCATGATTCAATTCATGATTCATGATTCAATTCATGATTCATGATTCGATTCATGATTCATGATTCAATTCATGATTCATAATTCATGATTCATGATTAATGATTCATGATTCATGATTCATGATTTAATTCCTGAATCATGATTTGATTCATGATTCATGATTCAATTCATGATTCATGATTCATGATTCGATTCATGATTCATAATTCATGATTAGATTCATATTTCATGATTCATGATTCAATTCATGATTCATGATTTGTTTCATGATTCATGATTCAATTCATAATTTATGATTCATGATTCATGATTCAATTCATGATTCATGATTTGTTTCATGATTCATGATTCAATTCATAATTTATGATTCATAATTTATGATTCAATTCATGATTCATGACCTAATTCATGATTCATGATTCATGATTTGATTCATGATTCATGATTTATGATTCATGATTTAGTTCATGATTCATGATTCAATTCATGATTAATGATTTATGATTCAATTCATGATTCATGATTCATTTCATGATATAATTCATGATTCATTTCATGATTCTTGATTCATGATTCAATTCATGATTCAATTCATGATTCATGATTCGATTCATGATTCGATTCATGATTCATGATTCAATTCATGATTCGTGATTCAATTCATGATTCATTATTCATTATTCGATTCATGATTCATGATTTAATTCATGATTCATGATTTGATTCATGATTCATGATTCATTTCATGATTCATGATTCAATTCATGATTCATGATTCATGATTTGATTCATGATTCATGATTCTTGATTCATGATTTGATTCATGATTTATGATTCGTTTCATGATTCATGATTTATGATTCAATTCATGATTTAGTTCATGATTCATGATTCAATTCATGATTAATGATTTATGATTCAATTCATGATTCATAATTCATTTCATGATTTATTTCATGATTCATTTCATGATTTATGTTTCATGATTCAATTCATGATTGAATTCATGATTCATGATTCATGATTCAATTCATGATTTATGATTCGATTCAAGATTCATGATTCAATTCATGATTTATGATTCGATTCATGATTCATGATTCAATTCATGATTCATTTCATGATTCAATTCATAATTCATGATTCAATTCATGATTTAGTTCATGATTCATGATTAATGATTTATGATTCAATTCATGATTCATGATTCATTTCATGATTTATTTCATGATTCATTTCATGATTTATGATTCATGATTCAATTCATGATTGAATTCATGATTTAGTTCATGATTCATGATTAATGATTTATGATTCAATTCATGATTCATGATTCATTTCATGATTTATTTCATGATTCATTTCATGATTTATTTCATGATTCATTTCATGATTTATGATTCATGATTTAATTCATGATTGAATTCATGATTCATGATTCAATTCATGATAAATGATTCATGATTCAATTCATGATTTATGATTCTATTCATGATTCATGATTCAATTCATGATTCATTTCATGATTCAATTCATGATTCATGATTCAATGCATGAATCATGATTCGATTCATGATTCATGATTCGATTCATGATTCAATTCATGATTCATGATTCATTTCATGATTCATGATTCATGATTCGATTCATGATTCATGATTCGATTCATGATTCATGATTCAATTCATGATTCAATTCATGATTCATAATTCAATTCATGATTCAATTCATGATTCATGATTCGATTAATGATTCATGATTCGATTCATGATTCATGATTCAATTAATGATTCATGATTCAAATCATGATTCATGATTCAATTCATGATTCATGATTCGATTCATGATTCAATTCATGATTCATGATTCATTTCATGATTCATGATTCAGGATTCAATTCATGATTCAGTTCATGATTCATGATTCCATTCATGATTCATGATTCATGATTCGATTCATGATTCATGATTCAGGATTCAATTCATGATTCAGTTCATGATTCATGATTCCATTCATGATTCATGATTCATGATTCGATTCATGATTTATGATTCATGATTCAATTCATGATTCATGATTCATGATTTGATTCATGATTCATGATTCTTGATTCATGATTTGATTCATGATTTATGATTCGTTTCATGATTCATGATTTATGATTCAATTCATGATTTAGTTCATGATTCATGATTCAATTCATGATTAATGATTTATGATTCAATTCATGATTCATAATTCATTTCATGATTTATTTCATGATTCATTTCATGATGTATGATTCATGATTCAATTCATGATTGAATTCATGATTCATGATTCATGATTCAATTCATGATTTATGATTCGATTCAAGATTCATGATTCAATTCATGATTTATGATTCGATTCATGATTCATGATTCAATTCATGATTCATTTCATGATTCAATTCATGATTCAATGCATGAATCATGATTCGATTCATGATTCATGATTCGATTCATGATTCAATTCATGATTCATGATTCATTTCATGATTCATGATTCATGATTAATGATTCATGATTCATGATTCATGATTTAATTCCTGAATCATGATTTGATTCATGATTCATGATTCAATTCATGATTCATGATTCATGATTCGATTCATGATTCATAATTCATGATTAGATTCATATTTCATGATTCATGATTCAATTCATGATTCATGATTTGTTTCATGATTCATGATTCAATTCATAATTTATGATTCATAATTTATGATTCAATTCATGATTCATGATTCATGACCTAATTCATGATTCATGATTCATGATTTGATTCATGATTCATGATTTATGATTCATGATTCAATTCATGATTAATGATTTATGATTCAATTCATGATTCATGATTCATTTCATGATATAATTCATGATTCATTTCATGATTCTTGATTCATGATTCAATTCATGATTCAATTCATGATTCATGATTCGATTCATGATTCGATTCATGATTCATGATTCAATTCATGATTCGTGATTCAATTCATGATTCATTATTCATTATTCGATTCATGATTCATGATTCAATTCATGATTCATGATTTGATTCATGATTCATGATTCATTTCATGATTCATGATTCAATTCATGATTCATGATTTATGATTCATGATTCAATTCATGATTCATGATTCATGATTTGATTCATGATTCATGATTCTTGATTCATGATTTGATTCATGATTTATGATTCGTTTCATGATTCATGATTTATGATTCAATTCATGATTTAGTTCATGATTCATGATTCAATTCATGATTAATGATTTATGATTCAATTCATGATTCATAATTCATTTCATGATTTATTTCATGATTCATTTCATGATTTATGTTTCATGATTCAATTCATGATTGAATTCATGATTCATGATTCATGATTCAATTCATGATTTATGATTCGATTCAAGATTCATGATTCAATTCATGATTTATGATTCGATTCATGATTCATGATTCAATTCATGATTCATTTCATGATTCAATTCATAATTCATGATTCAATTCATGATTTAGTTCATGATTCATGATTAATGATTTATGATTCAATTCATGATTCATGATTCATTTCATGATTTATTTCATGATTCATTTCATGATTTATGATTCATGATTCAATTCATGATTGAATTCATGATTTAGTTCATGATTCATGATTAATGATTTATGATTCAATTCATGATTCATGATTCATTTCATGATTTATTTCATGATTCATTTCATGATTTATTTCATGATTCATTTCATGATTTATGATTCATGATTCAATTCATGATTGAATTCATGATTCATGATTCAATTCATGATAAATGATTCATGATTCAATTCATGATTTATGATTCTATTCATGATTCATGATTCAATTCATGATTCATTTCATGATTCAATTCATGATTCATGATTCAATGCATGAATCATGATTCGATTCATGATTCATGATTCGATTCATGATTCAATTCATGATTCATGATTCATTTCATGATTCATGATTCATGATTCGATTCATGATTCATGATTCGATTCATGATTCATGATTCAATTCATGATTCAATTCATGATTCATAATTCAATTCATGATTCAATTCATGATTCATGATTCGATTAATGATTCATGATTCGATTCATGATTCATGATTCAATTAATGATTCATGATTCAAATCATGATTCATGATTCAATTCATGATTCATGATTCATGATTCATGATTCAATTCATGATTTAGTTCATGATTCATGATTAATGATTTATGATTCAATTCATGATTCATGATTCATTTCATGATTTATTTCATGATTCATTTCATGATTTATGATTCATGATTCAATTCATGATTCAATTCATGATTCATGATTCAATTCATGATTAATGATTTATGATTCAATTCATGATTTATGATTCGATTCATGATTCATGATTCAATTCATGATTCATTTCATGATTCAATTCATGATTCATGATTCAATGCATGAATCATGATTTGATTCATGATTCATGATTCGATTCATGATTCAATTCATGATTCATGACTCATTTCATGATTCATGATTCAGGATTCAATTCATGATTCAGTTCATGATTCATGATTCCATTCATGATTCATGATTCATGATTCGATTCATGATTCATGATTCAGGATTCAATTCATGATTCAGTTCATGATTCATGATTCCATTCATGATTCATGATTCATGATTCGATTCATGATTTATGATTCATGATTCAATTCATGATTCATGATTCATGATTTGATTCATGATTCATGATTCTTGATTCATGATTTGATTCATGATTTATGATTCATGATTTATGATTCATGATTTATGATTCAATTCATGATTTAGTTCATGATTCATGATTCAATTCATGATTAATGATTTATGATTCAATTCATGATTCATAATTCATTTCATGATTTATTTCATGATTCATTTCATGATGTATGATTCATGATTCAATTCATGATTGAATTCATGATTCATGATTCATGATTCAATTCATGATTTATGATTCGATTCAAGATTCATGATTCAATTCATGATTTATGATTCAATTCATGATTCATGATTCAATTCATGATTCATGATTCATTTCATGATTTATTTCATGATTCATTTCATGATTTATGATTCATGATTCAATTCATGATTAAATTTATGATTCATGATTCAATTCATGATTAATGATTTATGATTCAATTCATGATTTATGATTCGATTCATGATTCATGATTCAATTCATGATTCATTTCATGATTCAATTCATGATTCATGATTCAATGCATGAATCATGATTTGATTCATGATTCATGATTCGATTCATGATTCAATTCATGATTCATGATTCATTTCATGATTCATGATTCAGGATTCAATTCATGATTCAGTTCATGATTCATGATTCCATTCATGATTCATGATTCATGATTCGATTCATGATTCATGATTCAGGATTCAATTCATGATTCAGTTCATGATTCATGATTCCATTCATGATTCATGATTCATGATTCTATTCATGATTTATGATTCATGATTCAATTCATGATTCATGATTCATGATTTGATTCATGATTCATGATTCTTGATTCATGATTTGATTCATGATTTATGATTCGTTTCATGATTCATGATTTATGATTCAATTCATGATTTAGTTC
Organism: Mixophyes fleayi; assembly: GCF_038048845.1. Taxonomy (NCBI): domain Eukaryota; kingdom Metazoa; phylum Chordata; class Amphibia; order Anura; family Limnodynastidae; genus Mixophyes; species Mixophyes fleayi. The sequence goes on from NW_027448520.1 coordinate 28,173, forward strand.
ATGATTCATGATTCAATTCATGATTAATGATTTATGATTCAATTCATGATTCATAATTCATTTCATGATTTATTTCATGATTCATTTCATGATGTATGATTCATGATTCAATTCATGATTGAATTCATGATTCATGATTCATGATTCAATTCATGATTTATGATTCGATTCAAGATTCATGATTCAATTCATGATTTATGATTCGATTCATGATTCATGATTCAATTCATGATTCATTTCATGATTAAATTCATAATTCATGATTCAATGCATGAATCATGATTCGATTCATGATTCATGATTCGATTCATGATTCAATTCATGATTCATGATTCATTTCATGATTCATGATTCATGATTCGATTCATGATTCGATTTAGGATTCCTGATTCAATTCATGATTCAATTCATAATTCATAATTCAATTCATGATTCAATTCATGATTCATGATTCGATTAATGATTTGATTCATGATTCATGATTCAATTAATGATTCATGATTCAAATCATGATTCATGATTCAATTCATGATTCATGATTCATGATTCATGATTCAATTCATGATTTAGTTCATGATTCATGATTAATGATTTATGATTCAATTCATGATTCATGATTCATTTCATGATTTATTTCATGATTCATTTCATGATTTATGATTCATGATTCAATTCATGATTGAATTCATGATTCATGATTCAATTCATGATTAATGATTCATGATTCAATTCATGATTTATGATTCGATTCATGATTCATGATTCAATTCATGATTCATTTCATGATTCAATTCATAATTCATGATTCAATGCATGAATCATGATTCGATTCATGATTCATGATTCGATTCATGATTCATTTCATGATTCATGATTCATGATTCGATTCATGATTCATGATTCGATTCAGGATTCATGATTCAATTCATGATTCAATTCATGATTCATAATTCAATTCATGATTCAATTCATGATTCATGATTCGATTAATGATTCATGATTCGATTCATGATTAATGATTCAATTAATGATTCATGATTCAAATCATGATTCATGATTCAATTCATGATTCATGATTCATGATTCATGATTCAATTCATGATTTAGTTCATGATTCATGATTAATGATTTATGATTCAATTCATGATTCATGATTCATTTCATGATTTATTTCATGATTCATTTCATGATTTATGATTCATGATTCAATTCATGATTAAATTCATGATTCATGATTCAATTCATGATTAATGATTCATGATTCAATTCATGATTTATGATTCGATTCATGATTCATGATTCAATTCATGATTCATTTCATGATTCAATTCATGATTCATGATTCAATGCATGAATCATGATTTGATTCATGATTCATGATTCGATTCATGATTCAATTCATGATTCATGATTCATTTCATGATTCATGATTCAGGATTCAATTCATGATTCAGTTCATGATTCATGATTCCATTCATGATTCATGATTCATGATTCGATTCATGATTCATGATTCAGGATTCACTTCATGATTCAGTTCATGATTCATGATTCAATTCCTGATTCATGATTCGATTCATGATTCATGATTCAATTCATGATTCAATTCATGATTCATAATTCAATTCATGATTCAATTCATGATTCATGATTCGATTAATGATTCATGATTCGATTTATGATTCATGATTCAATTAATGATTCATGATTCAAATCATGATTCATGATTGAATTCATGATTCATGATTCATGATTCATGATTCAATTCATGATTCAATTCATGATTCATGATTCATGATTCATGATTCAATTCATGATTCATGATTCAATTCATGATTCATGATTCCATTCATGATTCATGATTCGATTTATGATTCATGATTCAATTAATGATTCATGATTCAAATCATGATTCATGATTGAATTCATGATTCATGATTCATGATTCATGATTCAATTCATGATTCAATTCATGATTCAAATCATGATTCATGATTCAATTCATGATTCATGATTCCATTCATGATTCATGATTCGATTCATGATTCATGATTCAATTCATGATTCATGATTCATTTCATGATTCATGATTCAATTCATGATTCAAATCATGATTCATGATTCAATTCATGATTCATGATTCCATTCATGATTCATGATTCGATTCATGATTCATGATTCAATTCATGATTCATGATTCATTTCATGATTCATGATTCAATTCATGATTCGATTCATGATTCATGATTCCATTCATGAATTATGATTCATGATTCAATTCATGATTCATGATGATTCATGATTCATGATTCTTGATTCATGATTTGATTCATGATTCATGATTCGTTTCATGTTTCATAATTCATGATTCAATTCATGATTTAGTTCATGATTCATGATTCAATTCATGATTAATGATTTATGATTCAATTCATGAATTATGATTCATTTCATGATTTAATTCATGATTCATTTCATGATTCATGATTCAATTCATGATTCAATTCATGATTCATGATTCAATTCATGATTCATGATTCATGATTTGATTAATGAATTATGATTCATGATTCATGATTCAATTCATGATTCATGATTCGATACATAATTCATGATTCAATTCATGATTCATTTAATGATTCAATTCATGATTCATGATTCATGATTCTTGATTCATGATTTAGTTCATGATTCATGATTCAATTCATGATTCAATTCATGATTCATGATTCATTTCATGATTCATGATTCATGATTCAATTAATGGTTCATAATTCATTTCATGATTAAATTCATGAGTCATTTCATGATTCATGATTCATGATTCAATCCATGATTCAATTCATGATTCGATTCATGATTCATGATTCGATTGAAGATTCATGATTTAATTTATGATTCATGATTCGATTGAAGATTCATGATTTAATTCATGATTCATGAGTCGATTTATGATTCATGATTTAATTCATGATTTATGATTCATGATTCAATTCATGATTCATGATTCAATTCATGATTCATGATTTGATTTATGATTAATGATTCGATTCATGATTCATGATTCAATTCATGATTCATGATTCATGATTCATGATTCAATTCATGATTCATGATTCAATTCATGATTCATGATTCAATTCATGATTCAATTCATGATTTATTTCATGATTCATGATTCAATTCATGATTCAATTCATGATTCAATTCATGATTCATGATTCATGATTCATGATTCAATTCATGATTCATGATTCGATTCATGATTCATTTCATGATCCATGATTCAATTCATGATTCATGATTCAATTCATGATTCATGATTCAATTCATGATTCAATTCATGATTCATTTCATGATTCATGATTCATGATTAGATTCATATTTCATGATTCATAATTCAATTCATGATTCATGATTTGTTTCATGATTCATGATTCAATTCATAATTTATGATTCATGATTCATGATTTATGATTCATGATTCATGATTCAATTCATAATTTATGATTCATGATTTATGATTCAATTCATGATTCATGATTCATTTCATGATTTAATTCATGATTCATTTCATGATTCAATTCATGATTCATGATTCGATTCATGATTCGATTCATGATTCATGATTCAATTCATGATTCATGATTCAATTCATGATTCATGGTTCATGATTCGATTCATGATTCATGATTCAATTCATGATTCAATTCATGATTCATGATTCAATTCACGAATCATGATTCATTTCATGATTCATGATTCAGGATTCAATTCATGATTCAGTTCATGATTCATGATTCAATTCATGATTCATGATTTGATTCATGATTCATGATTCATTTCATGATTCATGATTCGATTCATGATTCGATTCATGATTCTTGATTCAATTCATGATTCATGATTAATGATTTATGATTCAATTCATGATTCATGATTCATTTCATGATTCATGATTTGATTCATGATTCATGATTCTTGATTCATGATTTGATTCATGATTTATGATTCGTTTCATGATTCATGATTTATGATTCAATTCATGATTTAGTTCATGATTCATAATTCAATTCATGATTTATGATTCAATTCATGATTCATTTCATGATCCATGATTCATGATTCAATTCATGATTCATGATTCAATTCATGATTCATGATTCAATTCATGATTCAATTCATGATTCATTTCATGATTCATGATTCATGATTAGATTCATATTTCATGATTCATAATTCAATTCATGATTCATGATTTGTTTCATGATTCATGATTCAATTCATAATTTATGATTCATGATTCATGATTTATGATTCATGATTCATGATTCAATTCATAATTTATGATTCATGATTCATGATTTATGATTCAATTCATGATTCATGATTCATTTCATGATTTAATTCATGATTCATTTCATGATTCAATTCATGATTCATGATTCGATTCATGATTCGATTCATGATTCATGATTCAATTCATGATTCATGATTCAATTCATGATTCATGGTTCATGATTCGATTCATGATTCATGATTCAATTCATGATTCAATTCATGATTCATGATTCAATTCACGAATCATGATTCATTTCATGATTCATGATTCAGGATTCAATTCATGATTCAGTTCATGATTCATGATTCAATTCATGATTCATGATTCATGATTAGATTCATAATTTATGATTCATGATTCAATTCATGATTCATGATTCAATTCATGATTCATGATTCGATTCATGATTAGATTCATGATTCTTGATTCAATTCATGATTCATGATTAATGATTTATGATTCAATTCATGATTCATTTCATGATTTATTTCATGATTCATGATTTGATTCATGATTCATGATTCTTGATTCATGATTTGATTCATGATTTATGATTCGTTTCATGATTCATGATTTATGATTCAATTCATGATTTAGTTCATGATTCATAATTCAATTCATGATTTATGATTCAATTCATGATTCATGATTCATGATTCATGATTCAATTCATGATTCATGATTCATGATTTGATTCATGATTCATGATTATTGATTTGATTCATGATTTGATTCATGATTCGTTTCATGATTCATGATTTATGATTCAATTCATGATTTAGTTCATGATTCATGATTCAATTCATGATTAATGATTTATGATTCAATTCATGATTCATGATTCATTTCATGATTTATTTCATGATTCATGATTCGATTCATGATTCATGATTCTTGATTCATGATTTAATTCATGATTTATGATTCATTTCATGATTCATGATTTATGATTCAATTCATGATTTAGTTCATGATTCATGATTCAATTCATGATTTATGATTCAATTCATAATTCATGATTTGATTCATGATTCATGATTCATTTCATGATTCATGATTCAATTCATGATTCAATTCATGATTCATGATTTGATTCATGATTCGATTCATGATTCTTGATTCAATTCATAATTCATGATTCATGATTCAATTCATGATTCATGATTTGATTCATGATTCATGATTCTTGATTCATGATTTGATTCATGATTTATGATTGGTTTCATGATTAATGATTTATGATTCAATTCATGATTCATGATTCATTTCATGATTTATTTCATGATTCATTTCATGATTTCTGATTCATGATTCAATTCATGATTGAAGTCATGATTCATGATTCAATTCATGATTAATGATTCATGATTCAATTCATGATTTATGATTCGATTTATGATTCATGATTCAATTCATGATTCATTTCATGATTCAATTCATGATTTATGATTCAATGCATGAATCATGATTCGATTCATTATTCATGATTCGATTCATGATTCAATTCATGATTTATGATTCAGGATTCAATTCATGATTCAGTTCATGATTCATGATTCAATTCATGATTCATGATTCATGATTCGATTCATGATTCATAATTTAATTCATGATTCATGGTTCATGATTTGATTCATGATTCAATTCATGATTCAATTCATGATTCAATTCATGATTCATGATTCGATTAATGATTCATGATTCATGATTCATGATTCAATTAATGATTCAATTCATGATTCATGATTCGATTCATGATTCGATTCATGATTCATGATTCAATTAATGATTCATGATTCATGATTCATGATTCAATTCATTATTCAATTCATGATTCATGATTCGATTCATGATTTGATTTATGATTCATGATTCAATTAATGATTCATGATTCAAATCATGATTCATGATTCAATTCATGATTCATGATTCATGATTCATGATTCATGATTCAATTCATGATTCAATTCATGATTCATGATTCATGATTCATGATTCAATTCATGATTCACAATTCAATTCATGATTCATGATTCAATTCATGATTCAATTCATGATTCATGATTCGATTCATGATTCGATTCATGATTCATGATTCAATTCATGATTCATGGTTCATGATTCGATTCATGATTCATGATTCAATTCATGATTCATGGTTCATGATTCGATTCATGATTCATGATTCAATTCATGATTCAATTCATGATTCATGATTCAATTCACGAATCATGATTCATTTCATGATTCATGATTCAGGATTCAATTCACGATTCAGTTCATGATTCATGATTCAATTCATGATTCATGATTCATGATTAGATTCATAATTCATGATTCATGATTCAATTCATGATTCATGATTCAATTCATGATTCATGATTTGATTCATGATTCATGATTCAATTCATGATTCATGATTCATGATTGATGATTCAATTCATAATTCATGATTCATGATTCGATTCATGATTAATGATTTATGATTCAATTCATAATTCATGATTCATGATTTGATTCATGATTCATGATTCTTGATTCATGATTTGATTCATGATTTATGATTCATTTCATGATTCATGATTTATGATTCAATTCATGATTTAGTTCATGATTCATAATTCAATTCATGATTTATGATTCAATTCATGATTCATGATTCATGATTCAATTCATGATTCATGATTCATGATTTGATTCATGATTCATGATTCTTGATTTGATTCATGATTTGATTCATGATTCGTTTCATGATTCATGATTTATGATTCAATTCATGATTTAGTTCATGATTCATGATTCAATTCATGATTAATGATTTATGATTTAATTCATGATTCATGATTCATTTCATGATTTATTTCATGATTCATGATTCGATTCATGATTCATGATTCTTGATTCATGATTTAATTCATGATTTATGATTCATTTCATGATTTATGATTTATGATTCAATTCATGATTTAGTTCATGATTCAATTCATGATTTATGATTCAATTCATAATTCATAATTTGATTCATGATTCATGATTCATTTCATGATTCATGATTCAATTCATGATTCATGATTTGATTCATGATTCGATTCATGATTCTTGATTCAATTCATAATTCAATTCATGATTCAATTCATGATTCATGATTTGATTCATGATTCATGATTCTTGATTCATGATTTGATTCATGATTTATGATTGGTTTCATGATTAATGATTTATGATTCAATTCATGATTCATGATTCATTTCATGATTTATTTCATGATTCATTTCATGATTTCTGATTCATGATTCAATTCATGATTGAATTCATGATTCATGATTCAATTCATGATTCATGATTCATGATTCAATTCATGATTTATGATTCGATTTATGATTCATGATTCAATTCATGATTCATTTCATGATTCAATTCATGATTTATGATTCAATGCATGAATCATGATTCGATTCATGATTCATGATTCGATTCATGATTCAATTCATGATTTATGATTCAGGATTCAATTCATGATTCAGTTCATGATTCATGATTCAATTCATGATTCATGATTCATGATTCGATTCATGATTCATAATTTAATTCATGATTCATGGTTCATGATTTGATTCATGATTCAATTCATGATTCAATTCATGATTCAATTCATGATTCAATTCATGATTCAATTCATGATTCATGATTCGATTAATGATTCATGATTCATGATTCATGATTCAATTAATGATTCAATTCATGATTCATGATTCGATTCATGATTCGATTCATGATTCATGATTCAATTAATGATTCATGATTCATGATTCATGATTCAATTCATGATTCAATTCATGATTCATGATTCGATTCATGATTCAATTCATGATTCATGATTCAATTAATGATTCATGATTCAAATCATGATTCATGATTCAATTCATGATTCATGATTCATGATTCAATTCATGATTCAATTCATGATTCATGATTCATGATTCATGATTCAATTCATGATTCACAATTCAATTCATGATTCATTATTCAATTCATGATTCAATTCATGATTCATAATTCAATTCATGATTCATGGTTCATGATTTGATTCATGATTCAATTCATGATTCAATTCATGATTCAATTCATGATTCATGATTCGATTAATGATTCATGATTCATAATTCAATTCATGATTCAATTCATGATTCATGATTCGATTCATGATTCGATTCATGATTCATGATTCAATTAATGATTCATGATTCAAATCATGATTCATGATTATATTCATGATTCATGATTCATGATTCAATTCATGATTCAATTCATGATTCATGATTCATGATTCATGATTCAATTCATGATTCACGATTCAATTCATGATTCATGATTCGATTCATGATTCATGATTCGATTCATGATTCATGATTCAATTCATGATTCATTTCATGATTCATTATTCAATTCATGATTCAATTCATGATTCGATTCATGATTCATGATTCCATTCATGATTCATGATTCATGATTCGAATTATGATTCATGATTCATGATTCTTGATTCATGATTTGATTCATGATTCATGATTCGTTTCATGATTCATGATTCATGATTCAATTCATGATTTAGTTCATGATTCATGATTCAATTCATGATTAATGAATTATGATTCAATTCATGATTCAATTCATGATTCATGATTCAATTCATGATTCATGATTCATAATTTAAATCATGATTCATGATTCATGATTCATGATTCATGATTCAATTCATGATTCATGATTCGATTCATGATTCATGATTCAATTCATGATTCATTTAATGATTCAATTCATGATTCAATTCATGATTCATGATTCGATTCATGATTCATGATTCGATTCACGATTCATGATTCAATTCATTAATTCATGATTCATTTCATTATTCATGATTCATGATTCAATTTATGATTCAGTTCATGATTCATGTTTTAATTCATGAATTATGATTTATGATTTAAATTAAGATTCAGGATTAATGATTCATGATTCAATTAATGATTCATAATTCATTTCATGATTAAATTCATGATTCATTTCATGATTCATGATTCATGATTCAATCCATGATTCAATTCATGATTCATGGTTCGAATCATGATTAATGATTCAATTGAAGATTCATGATTTAATTCATGATTCATGATTCGATTGAAGATTCATGATTTAATTCATGATTCATGATTCGAATCATGATTCATGATTCAATTCATGATTCATGATTCATGATTCAATTCATGATTCATGATTCAATTCATAATTTATTTCATGATTCATGATTCAATTCATGATTCAATTCATGATTCAATTCATGATTCAATTCATGATTCATGATTCATGATTAGATTCATAATTCAATTCATGATTCAATTCATGATTCATGATTCATAATTCATGATTCAATTCATGATTCATGATTCATGATTAGATTCATAATTCATGATTCATGATTCAATTCATGATTCATGATTCAATTCATGATTCATGATTCGATTCATGATTCGATTCATGATTCTTTATTCAATTCATGATTCATGATTCATGATTCAATTCATGATTCATGATTCATGATTTGATTCATGATTCATGATTCTTGATTCATGATTTGATTCATGATTTATGATTCGATTCATGATTCATAATTTATTATTCAATTCATGATTTAGTTCATGATTCATGATTCAATTCATGATTATTGATTTATGATTTAATTCATGATTCATGATTCATTTTATGATTTATTTCATGATTAATTTATGATTTATGATTCATGATTCAATTCATGATTTAATTCATGATTCATGATTCATGATTCAATTCATGATTTATGATTCGATTCATGATTCATGATTCAATTCATGATTCATTTCATGATTCAATTCATGATTCATGATTCAATGCATGAATCAAGATTCGATTCATGATTCATGATTCAATTCATGATTCAATTCATAATTCATGATACATTTCATGATTCAGGATTCAATTCATGATTCAGTTCATGATTCATGATTCAATTCATGATTCATGATTCATGATTCGATTCATGATTTAGTTCATGATTCATGATTCAATTCATGATTAATGATTTATGATTCAATTCATGATTCATGATTCCTTTCATGATTTATTTCATGATTCATTTCATGATTTATGATTCATGATTCAATTCATGATTCAATTCATGATTCATGATTCGATTAATGATTTATGATTCATTTCATGATTCATGATTCATGATTCAATTCATGATTCAATTCATGATTCATGATTCGATTCATGATTCATGATTTGATTCATGACTCATGATTCTTGATTCATGATTTGATTCATGATTCATGATTTGATTCATGATTTATGATTCGTTTCATGATTCATGATTTATGATTCAATTCATGATTTAGTTCATGATTCATGATTCAATTTATGATTAATGATTTATGATTCAATTCATGATTCATGATTCATTTCATGATTTATTTTATGATTCATTTCATGAATTATGATTCATGATTCAAATCATGATTGAATTCATGATTCATGATTCAATTCATGATTCATGATTAATGATTCAATTCATGATTTATGATTCGATTCATGATTCGTGATTCAATTCATGATTCATTTCATGATTCAATTCATGATTCATGATTCAATGCATGAATCATGATTCGATTCATGATTCATGACTCGATTCATGATTCAATTAATTATTCATGATTCATTTCATGATTTATGATGCAGGATTCAATTCATGATTCAGTTCATGATTCATGATTCAATTCATGATTCATGATTCATGATTCATAATTCATGATTCAATTCCTGATTCATGATTCGATTCATGATTCATGATTCAATTCATGATTCATAATTCAATTCATGATTCATGGTTAATGATTCGATTCATGATTCAATTCATGATTCGATTCATGATTCATGATTCAATTAATGATTCATGATTCATGATTCATGATTCAATTCATGATTCAATTCATGATTCATGATTCGATTCATGATTTGATTCATGATTCATGATTCAATTAATGATTCATGATTCAAATCATGATTCATGATTCAATTCATGATTCATGATTCATGATTCATGATTCAATTCATGATTCAATTCATGATTCATGATTCATGATTCATGATTCAATTCATGATTCACAATTCAAATTATGATTCATGATTCAATTCATGATTCAATTCATGATTCATGATTCGATTCATGATTCGATTCATGATTCATGATTCAATTCATGATTCATGATTCAATTCATGATTCATGGTTCATGATTCGATTCATGATTCATGATTCAATTCATGATTCAATTCATGATTCATGATTCAATTCACGAATCATGATTCATTTCATGATTCATGATTCAGGATTCAATTCATGATTCAGTTCATGATTCATGATTCAATTCATGATTCATGATTCATGATTAGATTCATAATTCATGATTCATGATTCAATTCATGATTCATGATTCAATTCATGATTCATGATTTGATTCATGATTCATGATTCATTTCATGATTCATGATTCGATTCATGATTCGAGTCATGATTCTTGATTCAATTCATGATTCATGATTCATGATTGATGATTCAATTCATAATTCATGATTCATGATTCGATTCATGATTAATGATTTATGATTCAATTCATATTTCATGATTCATGATTTGATTCATGATTCATGATTCTTGATTCATGATTTGATTCATGATTTATGATTCATTTCATGATTCATGATTTATGATTCAATTCATGATTTAGTTCATGATTCATAATTCAATTCATGATTTATGATTCAATTCATGATTCATGATTCATGATTCAATTCATGATTCATGATTCATGATTTGATTCATAATTCATGATTCTTGATTTGATTCATGATTTGATTCATGATTCGTTTCATGATTCATGATTTATGATTCAATTCATGATTTAGTTCATGATTCATGATTCAATTCATGATTAATGATTTATGATTTAATTCATAATTCATGATTCATTTCATGATTTATTTCATGATTCATGATTCGATTCATGATTCATGATTCTTGATTCATGATTTAATTCATGATTTATGATTCATTTCATGATTTATGATTTATGATTCAATTCATGATTTAGTTCATGATTCAATTCATGATTTATGATTCAATTCATAATTCATAATTTGATTCATGATTCATTTCATGATTCATGATTCATTTCATGATTCATGATTCAATTCATGATTCATGATTTGATTCATGATTCGATTCATGATTCTTGATTCAATTCATAATTCAATTCATGATTCAATTCATGATTCATGATTTGATTCATGATTCATGATTCTTGATTCATGATTTGATTCATGATTTATGATTGGTTTCATGATTAATGATTTATGATTCAATTCATGATTCATGATTCATTTCATGATTTATTTCATGATTCATTTCATGATTTCTGATTCATGATTCAATTCATGATTGAATTCATGATTCATGATTCAATTCATGATTCATGATTCATGATTCAATTCATGATTTATGATTCGATTTATGATTCATGATTCAATTCATGATTCATTTCATGATTCAATTCATGATTTATGATTCAATGCATGAATCATGATTCGATTCATGATTCATGATTCGATTCATGATTCAATTCATGATTTATGATTCAGGATTCAATTCATGATTCAGTTCATGATTCATGATTCAATTCATGATTCATGATTCATGATTCGATTCATGATTCATAATTTAATTCATGATTCATGGTTCATGATTTGATTCATGATTCAATTCATGATTCAATTCATGATTCAATTCATGATTCAATTCATGATTCAATTCATGATTCATGATTCGATTAATGATTCATGATTCATGATTCATGATTCAATTAATGATTCAATTCATGATTCATGATTCGATTCATGATTCGATTCATGATTCATGATTCAATTAATGATTCATGATTCATGATTCATGATTCAATTCATGATTCAATTCATGATTCATGATTCGATTCATGATTCAATTCATGATTCATGATTCAATTAATGATTCATGATTCAAATCATGATTCATGATTCAATTCATGATTCATGATTCATGATTCAATTCATGATTCAATTCATGATTCATGATTCATGATTCATGATTCAATTCATGATTCACAATTCAATTCATGATTCATTATTCAATTCATGATTCAATTCATGATTCATAATTCAATTCATGATTCATGGTTCATGATTTGATTCATGATTCAATTCATGATTCAATTCATGATTCAATTCATGATTCATGATTCAATTAATGATTCATGATTCATAATTCAATTCATGATTCAATTCATGATTCATGATTCGATTCATGATTCGATTCATGATTCATGATTCAATTAATGATTCATGATTCAAATCATGATTCATGATTAAATTCATGATTCATGATTCATGATTCAATTCATGATTCAATTCATGATTCATGATTCATGATTCATGATTCAATTCATGATTCACGATTCAATTCATGATTCATGATTCGATTCATGATTCATGATTCGATTCATGATTCATGATTCAATTCATGATTCATTTCATGATTCATTATTCAATTCATGATTCAATTCATGATTCGATTCATGATTCATGATTCCATTCATGATTCATGATTCATGATTCGAATTATGATTCATGATTCATGATTCTTGATTCATGATTTGATTCATGATTCATGATTCGTTTCATGATTCATGATTCATGATTCAATTCATGATTTAGTTCATGATTCATGATTCAATTCATGATTAATGAATTATGATTCAATTCATGATTCAATTCATGATTCATGATTCAATTCATGATTCATGATTCATGATTTAAATCATGATTCATGATTCATGATTCATGATTCATGATTCAATTCATGATTCATGATTCGATTCATGATTCATGATTCAATTCATGATTCATTTAATGATTCAATTCATGATTCAATTCATGATTCATGATTCGATTCATGATTCATGATTCGATTCACGATTCATGATTCAATTCATTAATTCATGATTCATTTCATTATTCATGATTCATGATTCAATTTATGATTCAGTTCATGATTCATGTTTTAATTCATGAATTATGATTTATGATTTAAATTAAGATTCAGGATTAATGATTCATGATTCAATTAATGATTCATAATTCATTTCATGATTAAATTCATGATTCATTTCATGATTCATGATTCATGATTCAATCCATGATTCAATTCATGATTCATGGTTCGATTCATGATTAATGATTCAATTGAAGATTCATGATTTAATTCATGATTCATGATTCGATTGAAGATTCATGATTTAATTCATGATTCATGATTCGAATCATGATTCATGATTCAATTCATGATTCATGATTCATGATTCAATTCATGATTCATGATTCAATTCATAATTTATTTCATGATTCATGATTCAATTCATGATTCAATTCATGATTCAATTCATGATTCAATTCATGATTCATGATTCATGATTAGATTCATAATTCAATTCATGATTCAATTCATGATTCATGATTCATAATTCATGATTCAATTCATGATTCATGATTCATGATTAGATTCATAATTCATGATTCATGATTCAATTCATGATTCATGATTCAATTCATGATTCATGATTCGATTCATGATTCGATTCATGATTCTTTATTCAATTCATGATTCATGATTCATGATTCATGATTCAATTCATGATTCATGATTCATGATTTGATTCATGATTCATGATTCTTGATTCATGATTTGATTCATGATTTATGATTCGATTCATGATTCATAATTTATTATTCAATTCATGATTTAGTTCATGATTCATGATTCAATTCATGATTATTGATTTATGATTTAATTCATGATTCATGATTCATTTTATGATTTATTTCATGATTAATTTATGATTTATGATTCATGATTCAATTCATGATTTAATTCATGATTCATGATTCATGATTCAATTCATGATTTATGATTCGATTCATGATTCATGATTCAATTCATGATTCATTTCATGATTCAATTCATGATTCATGATTCAATGCATGAATCAAGATTCGATTCATGATTCATGATTCAATTCATGATTCAATTCATAATTCATGATTCATTTCATGATTCATGATTCAGGATTCAATTCATGATTCAGTTCATGATTCATGATTCAATTCATGATTCATGATTCATGATTCGATTCATGATTTAGTTCATGATTCATGATTCAATTCATGATTAATGATTTATGATTCAATTCATGATTCATGATTCCTTTCATGATTTATTTCATGATTCATTTCATGATTTATGATTCATGATTCAATTCATGATTCAATTCATGATTCATGATTCGATTAATGATTTATGATTCAATTCATGATTCATGATTCATGATTCAATTCATGATTCAATTCATGATTCATGATTCATTTCATGATTCATGATTTGATTCATGACTCATGATTCTTGATTCATGATTTGATTCATGATTCATGATTTGATTCATGATTTATGATTCGTTTCATGATTCATGATTTATGATTCAATTCATGATTTAGTTCATGATTCATGATTCAATTTATGATTAATGATTTATGATTCAATTCATGATTCATGATTCATTTCATGATTTATTTTATGATTCATTTCATGAATTATGATTCATGATTCAAATCATGATTGAATTCATGATTCATGATTCAATTCATGATTCATGATTCATGATTCAATTCATGATTTATGATTCAATTCATGATTCGTGATTCAATTCATGATTCATTTCATGATTCAATTCATGATTCATGATTCAATGCATGAATCATGATTCGATTCATGATTCATGACTCGATTCATGATTCAATTAATGATTCATGATTCATTTCATGATTTATGATGCAGGATTCAATTCATGATTCAGTTCATGATTCATGATTCAATTCATGATTCATGATTCATGATTCATAATTCATGATTCAATTCCTGATTCATGATTCGATTCATGATTCATGATTCAATTCATGATTCATAATTCAATTCATGATTCATGGTTAATGATTCGATTCATGATTCAATTCATGATTCATAATTTGATTTTTTATTCGTGATTCATTTCATGATTTATGATTCATGATTCAATTCATGATTCAATTCATGATTCATGATTCGATTCATGATTCATGATTCAATTGATTCATGATTTCAAATCATGATTCATAATTCAATTCATGATTCATGGTTAATGATTCGATTCATGATTCAATTCATGATTCATAATTTGATTTTTTATTCGTGATTCATTTCATGATTTATGATTCATGATTCAATTCATGATTCAATTCATGATTCATGATTTGATTCATGATTCATTATTCGATTCATGATTCATGATTCAATTGATTCATGATTTCAAATCATGATTCATGATTCAATTCATGATTCATGATTCATGATTTGATTCATGAATCATGATTCTTGATTCATGATTTGATTCATGATTTATGATTCATTTCATGATTCATGATTTATGATTCAATTCATGATTTAGTTCATGATTCATGATTCAATTCATGATTAATGATTTATGATTCAATTCATGATTCATGATTCATTTCATGATTTATTTCATGATTCATTTCATGATTTATGATTCATGATTCAATTCATGATTCATTTCATGATTCAATTCATGATTCATGATTCAATGCATGAATCATGATTCGATTCATGATTCATGATTCAATTCATGATTCATGATTCATTTCATGATTCATGATTCAGGATTCAATTCATGATTCAGTTCATGATTCATGATTAAATTCATGATTCATGATTCATGATTCGATTCATGATTAATGATTTATGATTCAATTTATGATTCATGATTCATTTCATGATTTATTTCATGATTCATTCCATGATTTATGATTCATGATTGAATTCATGATTGAATTCATCATTCATAATTCAATTCATGATTCATGATTCAATTCATGATTTATGATTCGATTCATGATTTATGATTCGATTCATGATTCAGTTCATGAATTATGATTTAATTCATGAATTATGATTTGATTCATGATTCATGATTCATGATTCATAATTCATGATTCAATTCCTGATTCATGATTCGATTCATGATTCATGATTCAGGATTCAATTCATGATTCAGTTCATGATTCATGATTCAATTCATGATTTATGATTCATGATTTGATTCATGATTCATGATTCATGATTCATAATTCATGATTCAATTCCTGATTCATGATTCGATTCATGATTCATGATTCAATTCATGATTCAATTCATGATTCATAACTCAATTCATGATTCATGGTTCATGATTTGATTCATGATTTAATTCATGATTCAATTCATGATCCATGATTCGATTAAAGATTCATGATTCATTTCATGATTCATGATTCATGATTCAATTCATGATTCAATTCATGATTCATGATTCGATTCATGATTCATGATTCGAATCATGATTCATGATTCAATTTATGATTCATTATTCAAATCATGATTTATGACTCAATTCATGATTCATGATTCATGATTCATGATTCAATTCATGATTCAATTCATGATTCATGATTCATGATTCATGATTTAATTCATGATTCATGATTCAATTCATGATTCATGGTTCGATTCATGATTCATGATTTGATTCATGATTCATGATTCAATTCATGATTCAATTCATGATTCATGATTCATGATTCATGATTCAATTCATGATTCACGATTCAATTCATGATTCATGATTCGATTCATGATTCATGATTCGATTAATGATTCATGATTCAATTCATAATTCATTTCATGATTCATTATTCAATTCATGATTCAATTCATGATTCAATTCATGATTCATGATTCATGATTCATGATTCATGATTCACGATTCAATTCATGATTCATGATTCGATTCATGATTCATGATTCGATTCATGATTCATGATTCAATTCATAATTCATTTCATGATTCATTATTCAATTCATGATTCAATTCATGATTCGATTCATGATTCATGATTCCATTCATGATTCATGATTCATGATTCGATTCATGATTCATGATTCATGATTCTTGATTCATGATTTGATTCATGATTCATGATTCGTTTCATGATTCATGATTCATGATTCAATTCATGATTTAGTTCATGATTCATGATTCAATTCATGATTAATGAATTATGATTCAATTCATGATTCATGATTCATTTCATGATTTAATTCATGATTCATTTCATGATTCATGATTCAATTCATGATTCAATTCATGATTCATGATTCAATTCATGATTCATGATTCATGATTTAAATCATGATTCATGATTCATGATTCATGATTCATGATTCAATTCATGATTCATGATTCGATTCATGATTCATGATTCAATTCATGATTCATTTAATGATTCAATTCATGATTCAATTCATGATTCATGATTCGATTCATGATTCATGATACGATTCATGATTCATGATTCAATTCATGATTCATGATTCATTTCATTATTCATGATTCATGATTCAATTTATGATTCAGTTCATGATTCATGTTTCAATTCATGAATTATGATTTATGATTTAAATTAAGATTCAGGATCAATGATTCATGATTCAATTAATGATTCATAATTCATTTCATGATTAAATTCATGATTCATTTCATGATTCATGATTCATGATTCAATCCATGATTCAATTCATGATTCATGGTTCGATTCATGATTAATGATTCGATTGAAGATTCATGATTTCATTCATGATTCATGATTCGATTGAAGATTCATGATTTAATTCATGATTCATGAGTCGATTTATGATTCATGATTTAATTCATGATTCATGATTCGATTCATGATTCATGATTCGATTCATGATTCATGATTCAATTCATGATTCATGATTCATGATTCAATTCATGATTCATGATTCAATTCATAATTTATTTCATGATTCATAATTCAATTCATGATTCAATTCATGATTCAATTCATGATTCATGATTCATAATTCATGATTCAATTCATGATTCATGATTCATGATTAGATTCATAATTCATGATTCATGATTCAATTCATGATTCATGATTCAATTCATGATTCATGATTCGATTCATGATTCGATTCATGATTCTTGATTCAATTCATGATTCATGATTCATGATTCAATTCATGATTCATGATTCATGATTTGATTCATGATTCATGATTCTTGATTCATGATTTGATTCATGATTTATGATTCGTTTCATGATTCATAATTTATTATTCAATTCATGATTTAGTTCATGATTCATGATTCAATTCATGATTATTGATTTATGATTTAATTCATGATTCATGATTCATTTTATGATTTATTTCATGATTCATTTCATGATTTATGATTCATGATTCAAATCATGATTGAATTCATGATTCATGATTCATGATTCAATTCATGATTTATGATTCGATTCATGATTCATGATTCAATTCATGATTCATTTCATGATTCAATTCATGATTCATGATTCAATGCATGAATCAAGATTCGATTCATGATTCATGATTCGATTCATGATTCAATTCATAATTCATGATTCATTTCATGATTCATGATTCAGGATTCAATTCATGATTCAGTTCATGATTCATGATTCAATTCATGATTCATGATTCATGATTCGATTCATGATTTAGTTCATGATTCATGATTCAATTCATGATTAATGATTTATGATTCAATTCATGATTCATGATTCATTTCATGATTTATTTCATGATTCATTTCCTGATTTATGATTCATGATTCAATTCATGATTGAATTCATGATTCATGATTCAATTCAAGATTCATGATTTAATTCATGATTCATGAGTCGATTTATGATTCATAATTCAATTCATGATGCATGGTTCATGATTCGATTCATGATTCAATTGATGATTCAATTCATGATTCAATTCATGATTCATGATTCGATTCATGATTCATGATTTGATTCATGACTCATGATTCTTGATTCATGATTTGATTCATGATTTATGATTCGTATTATGATTCATGATTTATGATTCAATTCATGATTTAGTTCATGATTCATGATTCAATTTATGATTAATGATTTATGATTCAATTCATGATTCATGATTCATTTCATGATTTATTTTATTATTCATTTCATGATTTATGATTCGTGATTCAAATCATGATTGAATTCATGATTCATGATTCAATTCATGATTCATGATTAATGATTCAATTCATGATTTATGATTCGATTCATGATTCGTGATTCAATTCATGATTCATTTCATGATTCAATTCATGATTCATGATTCAATGCATGAATCATGATTCGATTCATGACTCGATTCAAGATTCAATTAATGATTCATGATTCATTTCATGATTTATGATGCAGGATTCAATTCATGATTCAGTTCATGATTCATGATTCAATTCATGATTCATGATTCATGATTCATAATTCATGATTCAATTCCTGATTCATGATTCGATTCATGATTCATGATTCAATTCATGATTCATAATTCAATTCATGATTCATGGTTAATGATTCGATTCATGATTCAATTCATGATTCATAATTTGATTCATGATTCATGATTCATTTCATGATTCATGATTCAGGATTCAATTCATGATTCAGTTCATGATTCATGATTAAATTCATGATTCAAGATTCATGATTCGATTCATGATTAATGATTTATGATTCAATTTATGATTCATGATTCATTTCATGATTTATTTCATGATTCATTCCATGATTTATGATTCATGATTGAATTCATGATTGAATTCATCATTCATAATTCAATTCATGATTCATGATTCAATTCATGATTTATGATTCGATTCATGATTTATGATTCGATTCATGATTCAGTTCATGAATTATGATTTAATTCATGATTCATGATTTGATTCATGATTCATGATTCATGATTCATAATTCATGATACAATTCCTGATTCATGATTCGATTCATGATTCATGATTCAGGATTCAATTCATGATTCAGTTCATGATTCATGATTCAATTCATGATTTATGATTCATGATTTGATTCATGATTCATGATTCATGATTCATAATTCATGATTCAATTCCTGATTCATGATTCGATTCATGATTCATGATTCAATTCATGATTCAATTCATGATTCATAACTCAATTCATGATTCATGGTTCATGATTTGATTCATGATTTAATTCATGATTCAATTCATGATCCATGATTCGATTAATGATTCATGATTCATTTCATGATTCATGATTCATGATTCAATTCATGATTCAATTCATGATTCATGATTCGATTCATGATTCATGATTCGAATCATGATTCATGATTCAATTGATGATTCATTATTCAAATCATGATTTATGATTCAATTCATGATTCATGATTCATGATTCATGATTCAATTCATGATTCAATTCATGATTCATGATTCATGATTCATGATTTAATTCATGATTCATGATTCAATTCATGATTCATGGTTCGATTCATGATTCATGATTTGATTCATGATTCATGATTCAATTCATGATTCAATTCATGATTCATGATTCATGATTCATGATTCAATTCATGATTCACGATTCAATTCATGATTCATGATTCGATTCATGATTCATGATTCGATTCATGATTCATGATTCAATTCATAATTCATTTCATGATTCATTATTCAATTCATGATTCAATTCATGATTCAATTCATGATTCATGATTCATGATTCATGATTCAATTCATGATTCACGATTCAATTCATGATTCATGATTCGATTCATGATTCATGATTCGATTCATGATTCATGATTCAATTCATAATTCATTTCATGATTCATTATTCAATTCATGATTCAATTCATGATTCGATTCATGATTCATGATTCCATTCATGATTCATGATTCATGATTCGATTCATGATTCATGATTCATGATTCTTGATTCATGATTTGATTCATGATTCATGATTCGTTTCATGATTCATGATTCATGATTCAATTCATGATTTAGTTCATGATTCATGATTCAATTCATGATTAATGAATTATGATTCAATTCATGATTCATGATTCATTTCATGATTCATGATTCATTTCATGATTTAATTCATGATTCATTTCATGATTCATGATTCAATTCATGATTCAATTCATGATTCATGATTCAATTCATGATTCATGATTCATGATTTAAATCATGATTCATGATTCATGATTCATGATTCATGATTCAATTCATGATTCATGATTCGATTCATGATTCATGATTCAATTCATGATTCATTTAATGATTCAATTCATGATTCAATTCATGATTCATGATTCGATTCATGATTCATGATACGATTCATGATTCATGATTCAATTCATGATTCATGATTCATTTCATTATTCATGATTCATGATTCAATTTATGATTCAGTTCATGATTCATGTTTCAATTCATGAATTATGATTTATGATTTAAATTAAGATTCAGGATCAATGATTCATGATTCAATTAATGATTCATAATTCATTTCATGATTAAATTCATGATTCATTTCATGATTCATGATTCATGATTCAATCCATGATTCAATTCATGATTCATGGTTCGATTCATGATTAATGATTCGATTGAAGATTCATGATTTCATTCATGATTCATGATTCGATTGAAGATTCATGATTTAATTCATGATTCATGAGTCGATTTATGATTCATGATTTAATTCATGATTCATGATTCGATTCATGATTCATGATTCGATTCATGATTCATGATTCGATTCATGATTCATGATTCAATTCATGATTCATGATTCATGATTCAATTCATGATTCATGATTCAATTCATAATTTATTTCATGATTCATAATTCAATTCATGATTCAATTCATGATTCAATTCATGATTCATGATTCATAATTCATGATTCAATTCATGATTCATGATTCATGATTAGATTCATAATTCATGATTCATGATTCAATTCATGATTCATGATTCAATTCATGATTCATGATTCGATTCATGATTCGATTCATGATTCTTGATTCAATTCATGATTCATGATTCATGATTCATGATTCAATTCATGATTCATGATTCATGATTTGATTCATGATTCATGATTCTTGATTCATGATTTGATTCATGATTTATGATTCGTTTCATGATTCATAATTTATTATTCAATTCATGATTTAGTTCATGATTCATGATTCAATTCATGATTATTGATTTATGATTTAATTCATGATTCATGATTCATTTTATGATTTATTTCATGATTCATTTCATGATTTATGATTCATGATTCAAATCATGATTGAATTCATGATTCATGATTCATGATTCAATTCATGATTTATGATTCGATTCATGATTCATGATTCAATTCATGATTCATTTCATGATTCAATTCATGATTCATGATTCAATGCATGAATCAAGATTCGATTCATGATTCATGATTCGATTCATGATTCAATTCATAATTCATGATTCATTTCATGATTCATGATTCAGGATTCAATTCATGATTCAGTTCATGATTCATGATTCAATTCATGATTCATGATTCATGATTCGATTCATGATTTAGTTCATGATTCATGATTCAATTCATGATTAATGATTTATGATTCAATTCATGATTCATGATTCATTTCATGATTTATTTCATGATTCATTTCCTGATTTATGATTCATGATTCAATTCATGATTGAATTCATGATTCATGATTCAATTCAAGATTCATGATTTAATTCATGATTCATGAGTCGATTTATGATTCATAATTCAATTCATGATGCATGGTTCATGATTCGATTCATGATTCAATTGATGATTCAATTCATGATTCAATTCATGATTCATGATTCGATTCATGATTCATGATTTGATTCATGACTCATGATTCTTGATTCATGATTTGATTCATGATTTATGATTCGTATTATGATTCATGATTTATGATTCAATTCATGATTTAGTTCATGATTCATGATTCAATTTATGATTAATGATTTATGATTCAATTCATGATTCATGATTCATTTCATGATTTATTTTATTATTCATTTCATGATTTATGATTCGTGATTCAAATCATGATTGAATTCATGATTCATGATTCAATTCATGATTCATGATTAATGATTCAATTCATGATTTATGATTCGATTCATGATTCGTGATTCAATTCATGATTCATTTCATGATTCAATTCATGATTCATGATTCAATGCATGAATCATGATTCGATTCATGACTCGATTCAAGATTCAATTAATGATTCATGATTCATTTCATGATTTATGATGCAGGATTCAATTCATGATTCAGTTCATGATTCATGATTCAATTCATGATTCATGATTCATGATTCATAATTCATGATTCAATTCCTGATTCATGATTCGATTCATGATTCATGATTCAATTCATGATTCATAATTCAATTCATGATTCATGGTTAATGATTCGATTCATGATTCAATTCATGATTCATAATTTGATTCATGATTCATGATTCATTTCATGATTCATGATTCAGGATTCAATTCATGATTCAGTTCATGATTCATGATTAAATTCATGATTCAAGATTCATGATTCGATTCATGATTAATGATTTATGATTCAATTTATGATTCATGATTCATTTCATGATTTATTTCATGATTCATTCCATGATTTATGATTCATGATTGAATTCATGATTGAATTCATCATTCATAATTCAATTCATGATTCATGATTCAATTCATGATTTATGATTCGATTCATGATTTATGATTCGATTCATGATTCAGTTCATGAATTATGATTTAATTCATGATTCATGATTTGATTCATGATTCATGATTCATGATTCATAATTCATGATACAATTCCTGATTCATGATTCGATTCATGATTCATGATTCAGGATTCAATTCATGATTCAGTTCATGATTCATGATTCAATTCATGATTTATGATTCATGATTTGATTCATGATTCATGATTCATGATTCATAATTCATGATTCAATTCCTGATTCATGATTCGATTCATGATTCATGATTCAATTCATGATTCAATTCATGATTCATAACTCAATTCATGATTCATGGTTCATGATTTGATTCATGATTTAATTCATGATTCAATTCATGATCCATGATTCGATTAATGATTCATGATTCATTTCATGATTCATGATTCATGATTCAATTCATGATTCAATTCATGATTCATGATTCGATTCATGATTCATGATTCGAATCATGATTCATGATTCAATTGATGATTCATTATTCAAATCATGATTTATGATTCAATTCATGATTCATGATTCATGATTCATGATTCAATTCATGATTCAATTCATGATTCATGATTCATGATTCATGATTTAATTCATGATTCATGATTCAATTCATGATTCATGGTTCGATTCATGATTCATGATTTGATTCATGATTCATGATTCAATTCATGATTCAATTCATGATTCATGATTCATGATTCATGATTCAATTCATGATTCACGATTCAATTCATGATTCATGATTCGATTCATGATTCATGATTCGATTCATGATTCATGATTCAATTCATAATTCATTTCATGATTCATTATTCAATTCATGATTCAATTCATGATTCAATTCATGATTCATGATTCATGATTCATGATTCAATTCATGATTCACGATTCAATTCATGATTCATGATTCGATTCATGATTCATGATTCGATTCATGATTCATGATTCAATTCATAATTCATTTCATGATTCATTATTCAATTCATGATTCAATTCATGATTCGATTCATGATTCATGATTCCATTCATGATTCATGATTCATGATTCGATTCATGATTCATGATTCATGATTCTTGATTCATGATTTGATTCATGATTCATGATTCGTTTCATGATTCATGATTCATGATTCAATTCATGATTTAGTTCATGATTCATGATTCAATTCATGATTAATGAATTATGATTCAATTCATGATTCATGATTCATTTCATGATTCATGATTCATTTCATGATTTAATTCATGATTCATTTCATGATTCATGATTCAATTCATGATTCAATTCATGATTCATGATTCAATTCATGATTCATGATTCATGATTTAAATCATGATTCATGATTCATGATTCATGATTCATGATTCAATTCATGATTCATGATTCGATTCATGATTCATGATTCAATTCATGATTCATTTAATGATTCAATTCATGATTCAATTCATGATTCATGATTCGATTCATGATTCATGATACGATTCATGATTCATGATTCAATTCATGATTCATGATTCATTTCATTATTCATGATTCATGATTCAATTTATGATTCAGTTCATGATTCATGTTTCAATTCATGAATTATGATTTATGATTTAAATTAAGATTCAGGATCAATGATTCATGATTCAATTAATGATTCATAATTCATTTCATGATTAAATTCATGATTCATTTCATGATTCATGATTCATGATTCAATCCATGATTCAATTCATGATTCATGGTTCGATTCATGATTAATGATTCGATTGAAGATTCATGATTTCATTCATGATTCATGATTCGATTGAAGATTCATGATTTAATTCATGATTCATGAGTCGATTTATGATTCATGATTTAATTCATGATTCATGATTCGATTCATGATTCATGATTCGATTCATGATTCATGATTCGATTCATGATTCATGATTCAATTCATGATTCATGATTCATGATTCAATTCATGATTCATGATTCAATTCATAATTTATTTCATGATTCATAATTCAATTCATGATTCAATTCATGATTCAATTCATGATTCATGATTCATAATTCATGATTCAATTCATGATTCATGATTCATGATTAGATTCATAATTCATGATTCATGATTCAATTCATGATTCATGATTCAATTCATGATTCATGATTCGATTCATGATTCGATTCATGATTCTTGATTCAATTCATGATTCATGATTCATGATTCATGATTCAATTCATGATTCATGATTCATGATTTGATTCATGATTCATGATTCTTGATTCATGATTTGATTCATGATTTATGATTCGTTTCATGATTCATAATTTATTATTCAATTCATGATTTAGTTCATGATTCATGATTCAATTCATGATTATTGATTTATGATTTAATTCATGATTCATGATTCATTTTATGATTTATTTCATGATTCATTTCATGATTTATGATTCATGATTCAAATCATGATTGAATTCATGATTCATGATTCATGATTCAATTCATGATTTATGATTCGATTCATGATTCATGATTCAATTCATGATTCATTTCATGATTCAATTCATGATTCATGATTCAATGCATGAATCAAGATTCGATTCATGATTCATGATTCGATTCATGATTCAATTCATAATTCATGATTCATTTCATGATTCATGATTCAGGATTCAATTCATGATTCAGTTCATGATTCATGATTCAATTCATGATTCATGATTCATGATTCGATTCATGATTTAGTTCATGATTCATGATTCAATTCATGATTAATGATTTATGATTCAATTCATGATTCATGATTCATTTCATGATTTATTTCATGATTCATTTCCTGATTTATGATTCATGATTCAATTCATGATTGAATTCATGATTCATGATTCAATTCAAGATTCATGATTTAATTCATGATTCATGAGTCGATTTATGATTCATAATTCAATTCATGATGCATGGTTCATGATTCGATTCATGATTCAATTGATGATTCAATTCATGATTCATGATTCGATTCATGATTCATGATTTGATTCATGACTCATGATTCTTGATTCATGATTTGATTCATGATTTATGATTCGTATTATGATTCATGATTTATGATTCAATTCATGATTTAGTTCATGATTCATGATTCAATTTATGATTAATGATTTATGATTCAATTCATGATTCATGATTCATTTCATGATTTATTTTATGATTCATTTCATGATTTATGATTCGTGATTCAAATCATGATTGAATTCATGATTCATGATTCAATTCATGATTCATGATTAATGATTCAATTCATGATTTATGATTCGATTCATGATTCGTGATTCAATTCATGATTCATTTCATGATTCAATTCATGATTCATGATTCAATGCATGAATCATGATTCGATTCATGATTCATGACTCGATTCAAGATTCAATTAATGATTCATGATTCATTTCATGATTTATGATGCAGGATTCAATTCATGATTCAGTTCATGATTCATGATTCAATTCATGATTCATGATTCATGATTCATAATTCATGATTCAATTCCTGATTCATGATTCGATTCATGATTCATGATTCAATTCATGATTCATAATTCAATTCATGATTCATGGTTAATGATTCGATTCATGATTCAATTCATGATTCATAATTTGATTTTTTATTCGTGATTCATTTCATGATTTATGATTCATGATTCAATTCATGATTCAATTCATGATTCATAATTCGATCATGATTCAATTGATTCATGATTTCAAATCATGATTCATAATTCAATTCATGATTCATGGTTAATGATTCGATTCATGATTCAATTCATGATTCATAATTTGATTTTTTATTCGTGATTCATTTCATGATTTATGATTCATGATTCAATTCATGATTCATGATTCGATTCATGATTCATTATTCGATTCATGATTCATGATTCAATTGATTCATGATTTCAAATCATGATTCATGATTCAATTCATGATTCATGATTCATGATTTGATTCATGATTCATGATTCTTGATTCATGATTTGATTCATGATTTATGATTCATTTCATGATTCATGATTTATGATTCAATTCATGATTTAGTTCATGATTCATGATTCAATTCATGATTAATGATTTATGATTCAATTCATGATTCATGATTCATTTCATGATTTATTTCATGATTCATTTCATGATTTATGATTCATGATTCAATTCATGATTCATTTCATGATTCAATTCATGATTCATGATTCAATGCATGAATCATGTTTCGATTCATGATTCATGATTCAATTCATGATTCATGATTCATTTCATGATTCATGATTCAGGATTCAATTCATGATTCAGTTCATGATTCATGATTAAATTCATGATTCATGATTCGATTCATGATTAATTATTATTATTATTATTATCGTTTATTTGTTAGGCACCACAAGGTTTCCGCAGCGCCGAACATGGTACAAACAGTAGACTATACAGGGTAAAACAGTACAGGACAATAAACACAAAGTACCAGTACTTCAGAAACTCCAAGCAGGCAGATACAGTAGAGACGGAGCAGAAGAACAGGTATGGAGACAGGAGGGAAGAGGGCCCTGCTCATTCGAGCTTACATCCTAAGGGAGGGTAAACAAAGTCAGGCACAAAAGGGAGCCAGTGAAGCAACGGGGAGAGAGGAAAGGAGCCAGGGGAGAAACAGAAGGGTGAGTGGTTAAGTGGATGGTTGGTAGGCCTTAAGGAACAGGTGAGTTTTAAGTGCCCGCTTGAAGGAGCACAGATTGGGTGAGAGACGAATGGAGCGAGGGAGGTCGTTCCAGTGAAGGGGTGCAGCACGGGAGAAGTCTTGGATTCTAGAGTGGGAAGAGGTGATCAGAGTGGAGGAGAGGCGGCGATCATTGGCCGAGCGCAGGGAGCGGGCGGGAGTGTGAATGGAGAGGAGGCTAGAGATGTAAGGGGCGGTAGACTGAGAGAGAGCCTTGTAAGTGGTGGTGAGGAGTTTGAAAAGGATTCTGTAGGGGAAGGGGAGCCAGTGTAAGGAAAGACAGAGAGGGGAGGCAGAGGAGGAGCGGCGTGAGAGGAAGATGAGTCTTGCAGCCGCATTGAGTATAGAGCGGAGGGGGGAGAGACGGGAGTGGGGGAGGCCAGTAAGGAGGAGGTTGCAGTAGTCGAGACGGGAGATGATGAGGGCATGGATGATAGTTTTGGTGGCATCTTGAGAGAGGAAGGGACGGATGCGGGCAATGTTACGGAGTTGGAAGCGACAGGCTTGGGCAAGGGATTGAATGTGGGGGGCAAAAGAGAGAGAGGAGTCGAGAGTGACACCTAGGCAGCGGAGTTGGGTGACAGAGGAGATAGTGGAGTTGTTAACAACGATAGAGAGGTCATGGTGAGAAGGGAGCCTGGGTGGGGGAAAGAAAATGAGTTCGGTTTTGGAGATGTTAATTTTAAGAAAGCGAGAGGACATCCAGGATGAGATGGCTGAGAGGCAGTCAGTTACACGAGAGAGGAGGGAGGAGGAAAGATCAGGAGAAGAGATGTAGAGTTGAATATCATCAGCATATAGGTGATACTGAAGACCGAAAGAGGAGATGAGAGCCCCAAGGGAGGAAGTATAGAGCGAAAAGAGTAAAGGGCCAAGAACAGAGCCCTGAGGGACTCCAACAGGGAGAGGGGAGGGGGTGGAGGAAGAACCAGACGTGGATACGGAGAAGGAGCGATTAGCAAGGTATGAGGTGAACCAGGCATGGACAGAGCCAGAGAGGCCGAGTGAAAGAAGAGTTTGCAGTAGGAGGGGATGGTCCACGGTGTCGAAGGCTGCGGAGAGGTCAAGGAGGATGAGTATGGAGTAGTGACCCTTGGATTTGGCTGATAGGAGATCATCGGTAACTTTAGCCAGGGCTGTTTCAGTGGAGTGGAGGGGGCGGTAGCCGGATTGGAGAGGGTCAAGGAGGGAGTTGTCAGAGAGGTGTCTGGTGAGGCGGCTGCAGACAATCCGCTCAAGTAATTTGGAGGCATATGGGAGAAGAGAGATAGGGCGGTAGTTAGCAAGAGAGGTGGGGTCAAGATTGGGTTTCTTAAGGATAGGGGAGATAAGAGCATGTTTGAATGAGGATGGGACAACGCCAGAGGAGAGTGATAGGTTGAAGAGGTGTGCGAGGTAGGAGCAGGCAGTAGGAGAGAGAGAGCGAAGGAGGTGGGAGGGGATGGGATCAAGAGGACAGGTAGAGGGTGGAGAGGAAAGAATAAGGGAGCGAACTTCTTCACCTGATGTGGGGATGAAGGAGGACCACAGCTGGTTAATGGCGGGAGGTGAAGCGGTGATGGGGGGAGAGTGGTGGGAGGAGGAGATGTTGCGTCTGATGGCTTCAATTTTGGAGGAGAAAAAGGAGGCGAAGTCAGACGCAGAGAGGGAAGGCGGGACAGTGGGAGGGGGGGGGAGAGGAGGGAGTTGAATGTGGCAAAGAGGCGGCGGGGGTTGGAGGACTGAGAAGAGATGAGCGACTTGAAGAAGGATTGTTTAGCGAGGGACAGGGCAGAGCAGAAAGAGGAGAGGATGAATTTGAAGTGAAGGAAGTCAGCCAGGGAACGAGATTTCCTCCAGAGGCGTTCAGCTGTACGAGAGCACTTTTGGAGGGAGCGGGTGAGTTTGGAGTGCCAGGGTTGGGGAGTAAGGCGACGACGGCGGATAGAAGAGGCCGGGGCGACGGTGTCCAGGGCAGTAGTGAGGGATTGGTTGTAGAGAGAGGACGCCTGATCTGGGCAGGCCAGAGAGGGAAGGGGTGATAGGAGAGTTTCAAGAGAGGCAGAGAAGGAGATGGGGTCAATAGCGTCAAGGTTGCGCCTGGTGAGGGTGGCTTTAGGCGAGGTGGGAGAAGGGGAGGAGGACAGAGAGAAGGAGAGGAGATGGTGGTCAGAGAGTGGGAAGGGAGAGTTGGAGAACTCAGAGAGATCACAGAGGTTAGAGAAGACAAGGTCGAGGGAGTGACCAAGACAGTGGGTAGGGGAGGAGGTCCACTGAGTGAGGCCAAGGGAGGAGGAAAGAGTGAGAAGTTTTATGGTGGCAGGGTCAGTACAGTTGTCAACAGGGATGTTGAAGTCACCCAGTATAATGGAGGGCAGGTCAGAGGAAAGATAGTGGGGGAGCCAGGCGGCGAAGTTGTCGAGAAAAAGAGAGGTAGGGCCAGGGGGACGGTAGATGACGGAGACACGGAGGTGGATGGGGGAGAAGAGCCGAATGGAGTGGACTTCAAAGGAGGAGAAGGAGAGGGAAGGTAGAGTAGGTATGATTAATGATTTATGATTCAATTTATGATTCATGATTCATTTCATGATTTATTTCATGATTCATTCCATGATTTATGATTCATGATTCAATTCATGATTGAATTCATCATTCATAATTCAATTCATGATTCATGATTCAATTCATGATTTATGATTCGATTCATGATTTATGATTTGATTCATGATTCAGTTCATGAATTATGATTTAATTCATGATTCATGATTTGATTCATGATTCATGATTAATGATTCATAATTCATGATTCAATTCCTGATTCATGATTCGATTCATGATTCATGATTCAGGATTCAATTCATGATTCAGTTCATGATTCATGATTCAATTCATAATTTATGATTCATGATTTGATTCATGATTCATGATTCATGATTCATAATTCATGATTCAATTCCTGATTCATGATTCGATTCATGATTCATGATTCAATTCATGATTCAATTCATGATTCATAACTCAATTCATGATTCATGGTTAATGATTTGATTCATGATTCAATTCATGATTCAATTCATGATCCATGATTCGATTAATGATTCATGATTCATTTCATGATTCATGATTCAATTCATGATTCAATTCATGATTCATGATTCGATTCATGATTCATGATTCGAATCATGATTCATGATTCAATTAATGATTCATTATTCAAATCATGATTTATGATTCAATTCATGATTCATTATTCATGATTCATGATTCAATTCATGATTCAATTCATGATTCATGATTCATGATTCATGATTTAATTCATGATTCATGATTCAATTCATGATTCATGGTTCGATTCATGATTCATGATTTGATTCATGATTCATGATTCAATTCATGATTCATGATTCATGATTCATGATTTAATTCCTGAAACATGATTCGATTCATGATTCAATTCATGAGTCATGATTCATGATTCGATTCATGATTCATGATTCATGATTAGATTCATATTTCATGATTCATGATTCAATTCATGATTCATGATTTGTTTCATGATTCATGATTCAATTCATAATTTATGATTCATGATTCATGATTCAATTCATGATTCATGATTCAATTCATAATTTATGATTCATGATTCATGATTCAATTCATGATTCATGATTTGATTCATGATTCATGATTCTTGATTCATGATTTAGTTCATGATTCATGATTCAATTCATGATTCATGATTCATGATTCATGATTCATTTCATGATTTAATTCATGATTCGTTTCATGATTCTTGATTCATGATTCAATTCGTGATTCAATTCATGATTCATGATTCGATTCATGATTCGATTCATGATTCATTATTCAATTCATGATTCATTAATTCAATTCATGATTCATGATTCATGATTCGATTCATGATTCATGATTCATGATTCATGATTGATGATTCAATTCATGATTCATGATTCATGATTACATTAATAATTCATGATTGATGATTCAATTCATGATTCATGATTCAATTCATGATTCATGATTTGATTCATGATTCATGATTCATTTCATGATTCATGATTCATTTCATGATTCATGATTCAATTCATGATTCAATTCATGATTCATGATTTGATTCATGATTCGATTCATGATTCTTGATTCAATTCATTATTCATGATTCATGATTCAATTCATGATTCATGATTTGATTCATGATTCATGATTCTTGATTCATGATTTGATTCATGATTTATGATTCGTTTCATGATTCATGATTCATGATTCAATTCATGATTAAAGATTTCTGATTCAATTCATGATTCATGATTCATTTCATGATTTATTTCATGATTCATTTCATGATTTATGATTCATGATTCAATTCATGATTCAATTCATGATTCATGATTCAATTCATGATTCATGATGCATGATTCAATTCATGATTTATGATTCGATTCATGATTCATGATTCAATTCATGATTCATGATGCATGATTCAATTCATGATTTATGATTCGATTCATGATTCATGATTCAATTCATGATTCATGATTCAATTCATGATTAATTTCAAGATTCAATTCATGATTCATGATTCAATGCATGAATCATGATTCGATTCATGATTCAATTCATGATTCATGATTCATTTCATGATTCATGATTCAGGATTCAATTCATGATTCAGTTCATGATTCATGATTCAATTCATGATTCATGATTCATGATTCGATTCATGATTCATGATTCATGATTTATAATTCATGATTCAATTCCTGATTCATGATTCGAATCATGATTCATGATTCAATTCATGATTCAATTCATGATTCATAATTCAATTCATGATTCATGGTTCATGATTTGATTCATGATTCAATTCATGATTCAATTCATGATTCATGATTCGATTAATGATTCATGATTCATTTCATGATTCATGATTCATGATTCAATTCATGATTCAATTCATGATTCATGATTCGATTCATGATTCATGATTCGATTCATGATTCAATTCATGATTCATAATTCAATTCATGATTCATGGTTCATGATTTGATTCATGATTCAATTCATGATTCAATTCATGATTCATGATTCGATTAA
Source organism: Mixophyes fleayi (assembly GCF_038048845.1). Lineage (NCBI taxonomy): Eukaryota > Metazoa > Chordata > Amphibia > Anura > Limnodynastidae > Mixophyes > Mixophyes fleayi. Next base: position 63,323 of record NW_027448520.1, read on the forward strand.
TGATTCATGATTCATTTCATGAATCATGATTCATGATTCCATTCATGATTCAATTCATGATTAATGATTCGATTCATGATTCATGATTCGATTCATGATTCAATTAATGATTCATGATTCAAATCATGGTTCATGATTCAATTCATGATTCATGATTCATGATTCAATTCATGATTCAATTCATGATTCATGATTTGATTCATGATTCGATTCATGATTCTTGATTCAATTCATGATTCATGATTCATGATTCAATTCCTGATTCATGATTCGATTCATGATTCATGATTCAATTCATGATTCAATTCATGATTCATAATTCAATTCATGATTCATGGTTCATGATTTGATTCATGATTCAATTCATGATTCAATTCATGATTCAATTCATGATTCATGATTCGATTAATAATTCATGATTCATTTCATGATTCATGATTCAATTCATGATTAAAGATTTATGATTCAATTCATGATTCATGATTCATTTCATGATTTATTTCATGATTCATTTCATGATTTATGATTCATGATTCAATTCATGATTGAATTCATGATTCATGATTCAATTCATGATTCATGATGCATGATTCAATTCATGATTTATGATTCGATTCATGATTCATGATTCAATTCATGATTCATGATGCATGATTCGATTCATGATTTATGATTCGATTCATGATTCATGATTCAATTCATGATTCATGATTTGATTCATGATTCGATTCATGATTCATGATTCATGATTCGATTCATGATTCATGATTCATGATTCATAATTCATGATTCAATTCATGATTCATGATTCGATTCATGATTCATGATTCATGATTCGATTCATGATTCATGATTCATGATTCATAGTTCATGATTCAATTCCTGATTCATGATTCGATTCATGATTCAATTCATGATTCAATTCATGATTCATGGTTCATGATTTGATTCATGATTCAATTCATGATTCAATTCATGATTCAATTCATGATTCATGATTCGATTAATGATTCATGATTCATTTCATGATTCAATTCATGATTCATGATTCGATTCATGATTCATGATTCGATTCATGATTCAATTAATGATTCATGATTCAAATCATGATTCATGATTCAATTCATGATTCATGATTCAATTCATGATTCAATTCATGATTCATAATTCAATTCATGATTCATGGTTCATGATTTGATTCATGATTCAATTCATGATTCAATTCATGATTCAATTCATGATTCAATTCATGATTCATGATTCGATTAATGATTCATGATTCATTTCATGATTCATGATTCATGATTCAATTCATGATTCATGATTTGATTCATGATTCAATTAATGATTCATGATTCAAATCATGATTCATGATTCAATTCATGATTCATGATTCATGATTCATGATTCAATTCATGAATCAATTCATGATTCATGATTCATGATATATGATTCAATTCATGATTCATGATTCGATTCATGATTCATGATTCATTTCATGATTCATTATTCAATTCATGATTCAATTCATGATTCCATTCATGATACATGATTCCATTCTTGAATTATGATTTATGATTCAATTCATAATTCATGATTCATGATTCGATTCATGATTCATGATTCTTGATTCATGATTTGATTCATGATTCATGATTCGTTTCATGATTCATGATTCATGATTCAATTCATGATTTAGTTCATGATTCATGATTCAATTCATGATTAATGATTTATGATTCAATTCATGATTCATGATTCGATTCATGATTCATGATTCAATACATGATTCATGATTCATGATTTAAATCATGATTCATGATTCATGATACATGATTCATGATTCATGATTCAATTCATTATTCATGATTCGATTCATGATTCATGATTCAATTCATGATTCATTTAATGATTCAATTCATGATTCATGATTTAATTCATGATTCATGATTCGATTCATGATTCATGATTCGATTCATGATTCATGATTCATGATTCAATTTATGATTCAGTTCATGATTCATGATTCAGTTCATGATTCATGATTTATGATTTAAATTAAGATTCATGATTCATGATTCAATTAATGATTCATAATTCATTTCATGATTAAATTCATGAATCATTTCATGATTCATGATTCCTGATTCAATCCATGATTCAATTCATGATTCATGATTCGATTGAAGATTCATGATTTAATTCATGATTCATGGTTCATGATTTGATTCATGATTTAATTCATGATTCATGAGTCGATTTATGATTCATAATTCAATTCATGATTCATGGTTCATGATTCGATTCATGATTCAATTCATGATTCAATTCATGATTCAATTCATGATTCATGATTCGATTAATGATTTATGATTCATTTCATGATTCATGATTCATGATTCAATTCATGATTCAATTCATGATTCATGATTCGATTCATGATTCATGATTTGATTCATGACTCATGATTCTTGATTCATGATTTGATTCATGATTTATGATTCGTTTCATGATTCATGATTTATGATTCAATTCATGATTTAGTTCATGATTCATGATTCAATTCATGATTAATGATTTATGATTCAATTCATGAGTCATGATTCATTTCATGATTTATTTTATGATTCATTTCATGATTTATGATTCATGATTCAATTCATGATTGAATTCATGATTCATGATTCAATTCATGATTCATGATTAATGATTCAATTCATGATTTATGATTCGATTCATGATTGTTGATTCAATTCATGATTCATTTCATGATTCAAATCATGATTCATGATTCAATGCATGAATCATGATTCGATTCATGATTCATGACTCGATTCATGATTCAATTAATGATTCATGATTCATTTCATGATTTATGATGCAGGATTCAATTCATGATTCAGTTCATTATTCATGATTCAATTCATGATTCATGATTTATGATTCATAATTCATGATTCAATTCCTGATTCATGATTCGATTCATGATTCATGATTCAATTCATGATTCATAAATCAATTCATGATTCATGGTTAATGATTCGATTCATGATTCAATTCATGATTCAATTCATGATTCATAATTTGATTTTTTATTCGTGATTCATTTCATGATTTATGATTCATGATTCAATTCATGATTCAATTCATGATTCATGATTCAATTCATGATTCATTATTCGATTCATGATTCATGATTCAATTAATGATTCATGATTTCAAATCATGATTCATGATTCAATTCATGATTCATGATTCATGATTTGATTCATGATTCATGATTCTTGATTCATGATTTGATTCATGATTTATGATTCGTTTCATGATTCATGATTTATGATTCAATTCATGATTTAGTTCATGATTCATGATTCAATTCATGATTAATGATTTATGATTCAATTCATGATTCATGATGCATTTCATGATTTATTTCATGATTCATTTCATGATTTATGATTCATGATTCAATTCATGATTCATTTCATGATTCAATTCATGATTCATGATTCAATGCATGAATCATGATTCGATTCATGATTCATGATTCGATTCATGATTCAATTCATGATTCATGATTCATTTCATGATTCATGATTCAGGATTCAATTCATGATTCAGTTCATGATTCATGATTCGATTCATGATTAATGATTTATGATTCAATTTATGATTCATGATTCATTTCATGATTTATTTCATGATTCATTTCATGATTTATGATTCATGATTCAATTCATGATTGAATTCATGATTCATAATTCAATTCATGATTCATGATTCATGATTCAATTCATGATTTATGATTCGATTCATGATTTATGATTTGATTCATGATTCAGTTCATGAATTATGATTCAATTCATGATTCATGATTTGATTCATGATTCATGATTCATGATTCATAATTCATGTTTCAATTCCTGATTCATGATTCGATTCATGATTCATGATTCAGGATTCAATTCATGATTCAGTTCATGATTCATGATTCAATTCATGATTCATGATTCATGATTTGATTCATGATTCATGATTCATGATTCATAATTCATGATTCAATTCCTGATTAATGATTCGATTCATGATTCATGATTCAATTTATGATTCAATTCATGATTCATAATTCAATTCATGATTCATGGTTCATGATTTGATTCATGATTCAATTCATGATTCAATTCATGATCCATGATTCGATTAATGATTCATGATTCATTTCATGATTCATGATTCAATTCATGATTCAATTCATGATTCATGATTCGATTAATGATTCGATTCATGATTCATGATTCAATTAATGATTCATGATTCATGATTCATGATTCAATTCATGATTCAATTCATGATTCATGATTCGATTCATGATTCGATTCATGATTCATGATTCAATTAATGATTCATGATTCAAATCATGATTCATGATTCAATTCATGATTCAATTCATGATTCATGATTTATGATTCATGATTTAATTCATGATTCACGATTCAATTCATGATTCATGATTCACGATTCAATTCATGATTCATAATTCAATTCATGATTCATGGTTCATGATTTTATTCATGATTCAATTCATGATTCAATTCATGATTCAATTCATGATTCATGATTCGATTAATGATTCATGATTCATGATTCATGATTCAATTCATGATTCATAATTCAATTCATGATTCATGGTTCATGATTTGATTCATGATTCAATTCATGATTCAATTCATGATTCAATTCATGATTCAATTCATGATTCATGCTTCGATTAATGATTCATGATTCATGATTCATGATTCAATTCATGATTCAATTCATGATTCATGATTCGATTCATGATTCATGATTCGATTCATGATTCAATTAATGATTCATGATTCAAATCATGATTCATAATTCAATTCATGATTCATGATTCAATTCATGATTCAATTCATGATTCATAATTCAATTCATGATTCATGGTTCATGATTTGATTCATGATTCAATTCATGATTCAATTCATGATTCATGATTCGATTAATGATTCATGATTCATTTCATGATTCATGATTCATGATTCAATTCATGATTCAATTCATGATTCATGATTCGATTCATGATTCATGATTTGATTCATGATTCAATTAATGATTCATGATTCAAATCATGATTCATGATTCAATTCATGATTCAAGATTCATGATTCAATTCATGATTCAATTCATGATTCATGATTTGATTCATGATTCGATTCATGATTCTTGATTCAATTCATGATTCATGATTCATGATTCATGATTCAATTCCTGATTCATGATTCGATTCATGATTCATGATTCAATTCATGATTCAATTCATGATTCATAATTCAATTCATGATTCATTGTTCATGATTTGATTCATGATTCAATTCATGATTCAATTCATGATTCAATTCATGATTCATGATTCAATTCATGATTAAAGATTTATGATTCAATTCATGATTCATGATTCATTTCATGATTTATTTCATGATTCATTTCATGATTTATGATTCATGATTCAATTCATGATTGAATTCATGATTCATGATTCAATTCATGATTCATGATGCATGATACAATTCATGATTTATGATTCGATTCATGATTCATGATTCAATTCATGATTCATGATGCATGATTCGATTCATGATTTATGATTCGATTCATGATTCATGATTCAATTCATTATTCATGATTCAATTCATGATTCATTTCAAGATTAAATTCATGATTCATGATTCAATGCATGAATCATGATTCGATTCATGATTCAATTCATGATTCATGATTCGATTCATGATTCATGATTCAATTCATGATTCATGATTCATGATTCGATTCATGATTCATGATTCATGATTCATAATTCATGATTCAATTCCTGATTCATGATTCGATTCATGATTCAATTCATGATTCAATTCATGATTCATAATTCAATTCATGATTCATGGTTCATGATTTGATTCATGATTCATTTCATGATTCAATTCATGATTCAATTCATGATTCATGATTCGATTAATGATTCATGATTCATTTCATGATTCATGATTCATGATTCAATTCATGATTCAATTCATGATTCATGATTCGATTCATGATTCGTGATTCGATTCATGATTCAATTAATGATTCATGATTCAAATCATGATTCATGATTCAATTCATGATTCATGATTCAATTCATGATTCATAATTCAATTCATGATTCATGGTTCATGATTTGATTCATGATTCAATTCATGATTCAATTCATGATTCATGATTCGTTTAATGATTCATGATTCATTTCATGATTCATGATTCATGATTCAATTCATGATTCTATTCATGATTCGATTCATGATTCATGATTCGATTCATGATTCAATTAATTATTCATGATTCAAATCATGATTCATGATTCAATTCATGATTCATGATTCATGATTCAATTCATGATTCAATTCATGATTCATGATTTGATTCATGATTCGATTCATGATTCTTGATTCAATTCATGATTCATGATTCATGATTCTTGATTCATGATTTGATTCATGATTTATGATTCATTTCATGATTCATGATTCATTTCATGATTTATTTCATGATTCATTTCATGATTTATGATTCATGATTCAATTCATGATTGAACTCATGATTCATGATTCAATTCATGATTCATGATGCATGATTCAATTCATGATTTATGATTCGATTCATGATTCATGATTCAATTCATGATTCATGATGCATGATTCAATTCATGATTTATGATTCGATTCATGATTCAATTCATGATTCATGTTTCAATTCATGATTCATTTCAAGATTCAATTCATGATTCATGATTCAATGCATGAATCATGATTCGATTCATGATTGAATTCATGATTCATGATTCAGTTCATGATTCATGATTCAATTCATGATTCATGATTCATGATTCATGATTCATAATTCATGATTCAATTCCTGATTCATGATTCGATTCATGATTCATGATTCAATTCATGATTCAATTCATGATTCATAATTCAATTCATGATTCATGGTTCATGATTTGATTCATGATTCAATTCATGATTCAATTCATGATTCAATTCATGATTCATGATTCGATTAATGATTCATGATTCATTTCATGATTCATGATTCATGATTCAATTCATGATTCAATTCATGATTCATGATTCGATTCATGATTCATGATTCGATTCATGATTCAATTAATGATTCATGATTCAAATCATGATTCATGATTCAATTCATGATTCATGATTCAATTCATGATTCAATTCATGATTCATAATTCAATTCATGATTCATGGTTCATGATTTGATTCATGATTCAATTCATGATTCAATTCATGATTCAATTCATGATTCATGATTCGATTAATGATTCATAATTCATTACATGATTCATGATTCAATTCATGATTCAATTCATGATTCATGATTCGATTCATGATTCATGATTCAATTCATGATTCAATTAATGATTCATGATTCAAATCATGATTCATGATTCAATTCATGATTCATGATTCATGATTCATGATTCAATTCATGAATCAATTCATGATTCATGATTCATGATATATGATTCAATTCATGATTCATGATTCAATTCATGATTCATGATTCATTTCATGATTCATGATTCAATTCATGATTCAATTCATGATTCAATTCATGATTCCATTCATGATTCATGATTCCATTCATGAATTATGATTTATGATTCAATTCATGATTTAGTTCATGATTCATGATTCATGATTCTTGATTCATGATTTCATTCATGATTCATGATTCGTTTCATGATTCATGATTCATGATTCAATTCATGATTTAGTTCATGATTCATGATTCAATTCATGATTAATGATTTATGATTCAATTCATGATTCGTGATTCATTTCATGATTTAATTCATGATTCATTTCATGATTCATGATTCAATTCATGATTCAATTCATGATTCATGATTCATGATTTAAATCATGATTCATGATTCATGATTTATGATTCATGATTCAATTCATGATTCATGATTTGATTCATGATTCGATTCATGATTCATGATTCATGATTCGATTCATGATTCATGATTCGATTCATGATTCATGATTCATGATTCGATTCATGATTCAATTCATGATTCATGATTCGATTCATGATTCATGATTTGATTCATGACTCATGATTCTTGATTCATGATTTGATTCATGATTTATGATTCGTTTCATGATTCATGATTTATGATTCAATTCATGATTTAGTTCATGATTCATGATTCAATTCATGATTAATGATTTATGATTCAATTCATGAGTCATGATTCATTTCATGATTTATTTTATGATTCATTTCATGATTTATGATTCATGATTCAATTCATGATTGAATTCATGATTCATGATTCAGTTCATGATTCATGATTAATGATTCAATTCATGATTTATGATTCGATTCATGATTGTTGATTCAATTCATGATTCATTTCATGATTCAAATCATGATTCATGATTCAATGCATGAATCATGATTCGATTCATGATTCATGACTCGATTCATGATTCAATTAATGATTCATGATTCATTTCATGATTTATGATGCAGGATTCAATTCATGATTCAGTTCATTATTCATGATTCAATTCATGATTCATGATTCATGATTCATAATTCATGATTCAATTCCTGATTCATGATTCGATTCATGATTCATGATTCAATTCATGATTCATAAATCAATTCATGATTCATGGTTAATGATTCGATTCATGATTCAATTCATGATTCAATTCATGATTCATAATTTGATTTTTTATTCGTGATTCATTTCATGATTTATGATTCATGATTCAATTCATGATTCAATTCATGATTCATGATTCAATTCATGATTCATTATTCGATTCATGATTCATGATTCAATTAATGATTCATGATTTCAAATCATGATTCATGATTCAATTCATGATTCATGATTCATGATTTGATTCATGATTCATGATTCTTGATTCATGATTTGATTCATGATTTATGATTCGTTTCATGATTCATGATTTATGATTCAATTCATGATTTAGTTCATGATTCATGATTCAATTCATGATTAATGATTTATGATTCAATTCATGATTCATGATGCATTTCATGATTTATTTCATGATTCATTTCATGATTTATGATTCATGATTCAATTCATGATTCATTTCATGATTCAATTCATGATTCATGATTCAATGCATGAATCATGATTCGATTCATGATTCATGATTCGATTCATGATTCAATTCATGATTCATGATTCATTTCATGATTCATGATTCAGGATTCAATTCATGATTCAGTTCATGATTCATGATTCGATTCATGATTAATGATTTATGATTCAATTTATGATTCATGATTCATTTCATGATTTATTTCATGATTCATTTCATGATTTAAGATTCATGATTCAATTCATGATTGAATTCATGATTCATAATTCAATTCATGATTCATGATTCAATTCATGATTTATGATTCGATTCATGATTTATGATTCGATTCATGATTCAGTTCATGAATTATGATTCAATTCATGATTCATGATTTGATTCATGATTCATGATTCATGATTCATAATTCATGTTTCAATTCCTGATTCATGATTCGATTCATGATTCATGATTCAGGATTCAATTCATGATTCAGTTCATGATTCATGATTCAATTCATGATTCATGATTCATGATTTGATTCATGATTCATGATTCATGATTCATAATTCATGATTCAATTCCTGATTAATGATTCGATTCATGATTCATGATTCAATTTATGATTCAATTCATGATTCATAATTCAATTCATGATTCATGGTTCATGATTTGATTCATGATTCAATTCATGATTCAATTCATGATCCATGATTCGATTAATGATTCATGATTCATTTCATGATTCATGATTCATGATTCAATTCATGATTCAATTCATGATTCATGATTCGATTAATGATTCGATTCATGATTCATGATTCAATTAATGATTCATGATTCATGATTCATGATTCAATTCATGATTCAATTCATGATTCATGATTCGATTCATGATTCGATTCATGATTCATGATTCAATTAATGATTCATGATTCAAATCATGATTCATGATTCAATTCATGATTCAATTCATGATTCATGATTTATGATTCATGATTTAATTCATGATTCACGATTCAATTCATGATTCATGATTCACGATTCAATTCATGATTCATAATTCAATTCATGATTCATGGTTCATGATTTGATTCATGATTCAATTCATGATTCAATTCATGATTCAATTCATGATTCATGATTCGATTAATGATTCATGATTCATGATTCATGATTCAATTCATGATTCATAATTCAATTCATGATTCATGGTTCATGATTTGATTCATGATTCAATTCATGATTCAATTCATGATTCAATTCATGATTCAATTCATGATTCATGATTCGATTAATGATTCATGATTCATGATTCATGATTCAATTCATGATTCAATTCATGATTCATGATTCGATTCATGATTCATGATTCGATTCATGATTCAATTAATGATTCATGATTCAAATCATGATTCATAATTCAATTCATGATTCATGATTCAATTCATGATTCATAATTCAATTCATGATTCATGGTTCATGATTTGATTCATGATTCAATTCATGATTCAATTCATGATTCATGATTCGATTAATGATTCATGATTCATTTCATGATTCATGATTCATGATTCAATTCATGATTCAATTCATGATTCATGATTCGATTCATGATTCATGATTCGATTCATGATTCAATTCATGATTCATGATTCAAATCATGATTCATGATTCAATTCATGATTCATGATTCATGATTCAATTCATGATTCAATTCATGATTCATAATTTGATTCATGATTCGATTCATGATTCTTGATTCAATTCATGATTCATGATTCATGATTCATGATTCAATTCCTGATTCATGATTCGATTCATGATTCATGATTCAATTCATGATTCAATTCATGATTCATAATTCAATTCATGATTCATTGTTCATGATTTGATTCATGATTCAATTCATGATTCAATTCATGATTCAATTCATGATTCATGATTCAATTCATGATTAAAGATTTATGATTCAATTCATGATTCATGATTCATTTCATGATTTATTTCATGATTCATTTCATGATTTATGATTCATGATTCAATTCATGATTGAATTCATGATTCATGATTCAATTCATGATTCATGATGCATGATTCAATTCATGATTTATGATTCGATTCATGATTCATGATTCAATTCATGATTCATGATGCATGATTCGATTCATTATTCATGATTCAATTCATGATTCATTTCAAGATTAAATTCATGATTCATGATTCAATGCATGAATCATGATTCGATTCATGATTCAATTCATGATTCATGATTCGATTCATGATTCATGATTCAATTCATGATTCATGATTCATGATTCGATTCATGATTCATGATTCATGATTCATAATTCATGATTCAATTCCTGATTCATGATTCGATTCATGATTCAATTCATGATTCAATTCATGATTCATAATTCAATTCATGATTCATGGTTCATGATTTGATTCATGATTCATTTCATGATTCAATTCATGATTCAATTCATGATTCATGATTCGATTAATGATTCATGATTCATTTCATGATTCATGATTCATGATTCAATTCATGATTCAATTCATGATTCATGATTCGATTCATGATTCGTGATTCGATTCATGATTCAATTAATGATTCATGATTCAAATCATGATTCATGATTCAATTCATGATTCATGATTCAATTCATGATTCATGATTTGATTCATGATTCGATTCATGATTCTTGATTCAATTCATGATTCATGATTCATGATTCATGATTCAATTCCTGATTCATGATTCGATTCATGATTCATGATTCAATTCATGATTCAATTCATGATTCATAATTCAATTCATGATTCATTGTTCATGATTTGATTCATGATTCAATTCATGATTCAATTCATGATTCAATTCATGATTCATGATTCAATTCATGATTAAAGATTTATGATTCAATTCATGATTCATGATTCATTTCATGATTTATTTCATGATTCATTTCATGATTTATGATTCATGATTCAATTCATGATTGAATTCATGATTCATGATTCAATTCATGATTCATGATGCATGATTCAATTCATGATTTATGATTCGATTCATGATTCATGATTCAATTCATGATTCATGATGCATGATTCGATTCATTATTCATGATTCAATTCATGATTCATTTCAAGATTAAATTCATGATTCATGATTCAATGCATGAATCATGATTCGATTCATGATTCAATTCATGATTCATGATTCGATTCATGATTCATGATTCAATTCATGATTCATGATTCATGATTCGATTCATGATTCATGATTCATGATTCATAATTCATGATTCAATTCCTGATTCATGATTCGATTCATGATTCAATTCATGATTCAATTCATGATTCATAATTCAATTCATGGTTCATGGTTCATGATTTGATTCATGATTCATTTCATGATTCAATTCATGATTCAATTCATGATTCATGATTCGATTAATGATTCATGATTCATTTCATGATTCATGATTCATGATTCAATTCATGATTCAATTCATGATTCATGATTCGATTCATGATTCGTGATTCGATTCATGATTCAATTAATGATTCATGATTCAAATCATGATTCATGATTCAATTCATGATTCATGATTCAATTCATGATTCATAATTCAATTCATGATTCATGGTTCATGATTTGATTCATGATTCAATTCATGATACAATTCATGATTCATGATTCGTTTAATGATTCATGATTCATTTCATGATTCATGATTCATGATTCAATTCATGATTCTATTCATGATTCGATTCATGATTCATGATTCGATTCATGATTCAATTAATTATTCATGATTCAAATCATGATTCATGATTCAATTCATGATTCATGATTCATGATTCAATTCATGATTCAATTCATGATTCATGATTTGATTCATGATTCGATTCATGATTCTTGATTCAATTCATGATTCATGATTCATGATTCTTGATTCATGATTTGATTCATGATTTATGATTCATTTCATGATTCATGATTCATTTCATGATTTATTTCATGATTCATTTCATGATTTATGATTCATGATACAATTCATGATTGAACTCATGATTCATGATTCAATTCATGATTCATGATGCATGATTCAATTCATGATTTATGATTCGATTCATGATTCATGATTCAATTCATGATTCATGATGCATGATTCAATTCATGATTTATGATTCGATTCATGATTCAATTCATGATTCATGTTTCAATTCATGATTCATTTCAAGATTCAATTCATGATTCATGATTCAATGCATGAATCATGATTCGATTCATGATTGAATTCATGATTCATGATTCAGGATTCAATTCATGATTCAGTTCATGATTCATGATTCAATTCATGATTCATGATTCATGATTCGATTCATGATTCATGATTCATGATTCATAATTCATGATTCAATTCCTGATTCATGATTCGATTCATGATTCATGATTCAATTCATGATTCAATTCATGATTCATAATTCAATTCATGATTCATGGTTCATGATTTGATTCATGATTCAATTCATGATTCAATTCATGATTCAATTCATGATTCATGATTCGATTAATGATTCATGATTCATTTCATGATTCATGATTCATGATTCAATTCATGATTCAATTCATGATTCATGATTCGATTCATGATTCATGATTCGATTCATGATTCAATTAATGATTCATGATTCAAATCATGATTCATGATTCAATTCATGATTCATGATTCAATTCATGATTCAATTCATGATTCATAATTCAATTCATGATTCATGGTTCATGATTTGAATCATGATTCAATTCATGATTCAATTCATGATTCAATTCATGATTCATGATTCGATTAATGATTCATAATTCATTACATGATTCATGATTCAATTCATGATTCAATTCATGATTCATGAGTCGATTCATGATTCATGATTCAATTCATGATTCAATTAATGATTCATGATTCAAATCATGATTCATGATTCAATTCATGATTCATGATTCATGATTCATGATTAAATTCATGAATCAATTAATGATTCCATTCATGATTCATGATTCCATTCATGAATTATGATTTATGATTCAATTCATGATTTAGTTCATGATTCATGATTCATGATTCTTGATTCATGATTTCATTCATGATTCATGATTCGTTTCATGATTCATGATTCATGATTCAATTCATGATTTAGTTCATGATTCATGATTCAATTCATGATTAATGATTTATGATTCAATTCATGATTCATGATTCATTTCATGATTTAATTCATGATTCATTTAATGATTCATGATTCAATTCATGATTCAATTCATGATTCATGATTCATGATTTAAATCATGATTCATGATTCATGATTTATGATTCATGATTCAATTCATGATTCATGATTTGATTCATGATTCGATTCATGATTCATGATTCATGATTTGATTCATGATTCATGATTCGATTCATGATTCATGATTCATGATTCGATTCATGATTCATGATTCATAGTTCATGATTCAATTCCTGATTCATGATTCGATTCATGATTCAATTCATGATTCAATTCATGATTCATAATTCAATTCATGATTCATGGTTCATGATTTGATTCATGATTCAATTCATGATTCAATTCATGATTCAATTCATGATTCATGATTCGATTAATGATTCATGATTCATTTCATGATTCAATTCATGATTCATGATTCGATTCATGATTCATGATTCGATTCATGATTCAATTAATGATTCATGATTCAAATCATGATTCATGATTCAATTCATGATTCAATTCATGATTCATAATTCAATTCATGATTCATGGTTCATGATTTGATTCATGATTCAATTCATGATTCAATTCATGATTCAATTCATGATTCATGATTCGATTAATGATTCATGATTCATTTCATGATTCATGATTCATGATTCAATTCATGATTCAATTCATGATTCATGATTCGATTCATGATTCATGATTCGATTCATGATTCAATTAATGATTCATGATTCAAATCATGATTCATGATTCAATTCATGATTCATGATTCATGATTCATGATTCAATTCATGAATCAATTCATGATTCATGATTCATGATATATGATTCAATTCATGATTCATGATTCGATTCATGATTCATGATTCAATTCATGATTCATGATTCATTTCATGATTCATTATTCAATTCATGATTCAATTCATGATTCCATTCATGATTCATGATTCCATTCTTGAATTATGATTTATGATTCAATTCATAATTCATGATTCATGATTCGATTCATGATTCATGATTCATGATTCTTGATTCATGATTTGATTCATGATTCATGATTCGTTTCATGATTCATGATTCATGATTTAAATCATGATTCATGATTCATGATACATGATTCATGATTCATGATTCAATTCATGATTCATGATTCGATTCATGATTCATGATTCAATTCATGATTCATGATTCATGATTTAAATCATGATTCATGATTCATGATACATGATTCATGATTCATGATTCAATTCATTATATATGATTTGATTCATGATTCATGATTCATTTCATGATTCATTTAATGATTCAATTCATGATTCATGATTTAATTCATGATTCATGATTCGATTCATGATTCATGATTCATGATTCAATTTATGATTCAGTTCATGATTCATGATTCAATTCATGATTCATGATTTATGATTTAAATTAAGATTCATGATTCATGATTCATGATTCAATTAATGATTCATAATTCATTTCATGATTAAATTCATGAATCATTTCATGATTCATGATTCCTGATTTAATCCATGATTCAATTCATGATTCATGATTCAATTGAAGATTCATGATTTAATTCATGATTCATGGTTCATGATTTGATTCATGATTTAATTCATGATTCATGAGTCGATTTATGATTCATAATTCAATTCATGATTCAATTCATGATTCAATTCATGATTCATGATTCGATTAATGATTTATGATTCATTTCATGATTCATGATTCATGATTCAATTCATGATTCAATTCATGATTCATGATTCGATTCATGATTCATGATTTGATTCATGACTCATGATTCTTGATTCATGATTTGATTCATGATTTATGGTTCGTTTCATGATTCATGATTTATGATTCAATTCATGATTTAGTTCATGATTCATGATTCAATTCATGATTAATGATTTATGATTCAATTCATGAGTCATGATTCATTTCATGATTTATTTTATGATTCATTTCATGATTTATGATTCATGATTCAATTCATGATTGAATTCATGATTCATGATTCAATTCATGATTCATGATTAATGATTCAATTCATGATTTATGATTCGATTCATGATTCGTGATTCAATTCATGATTCATTTCATGATTCAAATCATGATTCATGATTCAATGCATGAATCATGATTCGATTCATGATTCATGACTCGATTCATGATTCAATTAATGATTCATGATTCATTTCATGATTTATGATGCAGGATTCAATTCATGATTCAGTTCATGATTCATGATTAAATTCATGATTTATGATTCATGATTCATAATTCATGATTCAATTCCTGATTCATGATTCGATTCATGATTCATGATTCAATTCATGATTCATAAATCAATTCATGATTCATGGTTAATGATTCGATTCATGATTCAATTCATGATTCAATTCATGATTCAATTCATGATTCATAATTTGATTTTTTATTCGTGATTCATTTCATGATTTATGATTCATGATTCAATTCATGATTCAATTCATGATTTATGATTCAATTCATGATTTATGATTCAATTCATGATTTAGTTCATGATTCATGATTCAATTCATGATTAATGATTTATGATTCAATTCATGATTCATGATGCATTTCATGATTTATTTCATGATTCATTTCATGATTTATGATTTATGATTCAATTCATGATTCATTTCATGATTCAATTCATGATTCATGATTCAATGCATGATTCATGATTCGATTCATGATTAATGATTTATGATTCAATTTATGATTCATGATTCATTTCATGATTTAATTCATGATTCATTTCATGATTCATGATTCAATTCATGATTCAATTCATGATTCATAATTCAATTCATGATTCATGATTCATGATTCAATTCATGATTTATTATTCGATTCATGATTTATGATTCGATTCATGATTCAGTTCATGAATTATGATTCATGATTCGATTCATGATTCATGATTCAGGATTCAATTCATGATTCAGTTCATGATTCATGATTCAATTCATGATTCATGATTCATGATTTGATTCATGATTCATGATTCATGATTCATAATTCATGATTCAATTCCTGATTAATGATTCGTTTCATGATTCATGATTCAATTTATGATTCAATTCATGATCCATGATTTGATTAATGATTCATGATTCATTTCATGATTCATGATTCATGATTCAATTCATGATTCAATTCATGATTCATGATTCGATTCATGATTCGATTCATGATTCATGATTCAATTCATGATTCAATTCATGATTCATGATTCGATTCATGATTCGATTCATGATTCATGATTCAATTAATGATTCATGATTCAAATCATGATTCATGATTCAATTCATGATTCAATTCATGATTCATGATTCATGATTCATGATTCAATTCATGATTCACGATTCAATTCATGATTCATGATTCAATTCATGATTCAATTCATGATTCATAATTCAATTCATGATTCATGGTTCATGATTTGATTCATGATTCAATTCATGATTCATGATTCGATTAATGATTCATGATTCATGATTCATGATTCAAATCATGATTCATAATTCAATTCATGATTCATGGTTCATGATTTGATTCATGATTCAATTCATGATTCAATTCATGATTCAATTCATGATTCATGATTCGATTAATGATTCATGATTCATGATTCATGATTCAATTCATGATTCAATTCATGATTCATGATTCGATTCATGATTCGATTCATGATTCATGATTCAATTATTGATTCATGATTCAAATCATGATTCATGATTCAATTCATGATTCATGATTCATGATTCAATTCATGATTAAATTCATGATTCATGATTCATGATTCAATTCATGATTCACGATTCAATTCATGATTCATGATTCGACTCATGATTCATGATTCGATTCATGATTCATGATTCAATTCATGATTCATGATTCATTTCATGATTCATTATTCAATTCATGATTCAATTCATGATTCGATTCATGATTCATGATTCGATTCATGATTCATGATTCATGATTCATGATTCGATTCATGATTCATGATTCTTGATTCATGATTTGATTCATGATTCATGATTCGTTTCATGATTCATGATTCATGATTCAATTCATGATTTAGTTCATGATTCATGATTCAATTCTTGATTCATGATTCATTTCATGATTTAATTCATGATTCATTTCATGATTCATGATTCAATTCATGATTCAATTCATGATTCATGATTCAATTCATGATTCATGATTCATGATTTAAATCATGATTCATGATTCATGATTCATGATTCATGATTCATGATTCAATTCATGATTCATAATTCGATTCATGATTCATGATTCAATTCATGATTCATTTAATGATTTAATTCATGATTCATGATTCAATTCATGATTCATGATTCATTTCATGATTCATTATTCAATTCATGATTCAATTCATGATTCGATTCATGATTCATGATTCGATTCATGATTCATGATTCATGATTCGATTCATGATTCATGATTCATGATTCTTGATTCATGATTTGATTCATGATTCATGATTCGTTTCATGATTCATGATTCATGATTCAATTCATGATTTAGTTCATGATTCATGATTCAATTCATGATTCATGATTCATTTCATGATTTAATTCATGATTCATTTCATGATTCATGATTCAATTCATGATTCAATTCATGATTCATGATTCAAATCATGATTCATGATTCATGATTTAAATCATGATTCATGATTCATGATTCATGATTCATGATTCAATTCATGATTCATAATTCGATTCATGATTCATGATTCAATTCATGATTCATTTAATGATTTAATTCATGATTCATGATTCAATTCATGATTCATGATTCAATTCATGATCCATGATTCGATTAATGATTTCATGATTCATTTCATGATTCATGATTCATGATTCAATTAATGATTCAATTCATGATTCATGATTCGATTCATGATTCTATTCTTGATTCATGATTCAATTAATGATTCATGATTCATGATTCAATTCATGATTCAATTCATGATTCATGATTCGATTCATGATTCGATTCATGATTCATGATTCAATTAATGATTAATGATTTATGATTCAATTCATGATTCATGATTCATTTCATGATTCATTTCATGATTCATGATTCAGGATTCAATTCATGATTCAGTTCATGATTCATGATTCAATTCATGATTCATGATTCGATTCATGATTTAGTTCATGATTCATGATTCAATTCATGATTAATGATTTATGATTCAATTCATGATTCATGATTCATTTCATGATTTATTTCATGATTCATTTCATGATTTATGATTCATGATTAAATTCATGATTGAATTTATGATTCATGATTGAATTCATGATTCATGATTCATGATTCAATTCATGATTTATGATTCGATTCATGATTCATGATTCAATTCATGATTCATTTCATGATTCAATTCATGATTCATGATTCATAATTCATGATTCATGATTCATGATTAGATTCATAATTCATGATTCATGATTCAATTCATGATTCATGATTCAATTCATGATTCATGATTTGATTCATGATTCATGATTCGATTCATGATTCATGATTCAATTCATGATTCAATTCATGATTCATGATTCGATTCATGATTCGATTCATGATTCTTGATTCAATTCATGATTCATGATTCATGATTCAATTCATGATTCATGATTTGATTCATGATTCATGATTCTTGATTCATGATTTGATTCATGATTTATGATTCGTTTCATGATTCATAATTTATTATTCAATTCATGATTTAGTTCATGATTCATGATTCAATTCATGATTATTGATTTATGATTCAATTCATGATTCATGATTCATTTTATGATTTATTTCATGATTCATTTCATGATTTATGATTCATGATTCAATTCATGATTGAATTCATGATTCGTGATTCATGATTCAATTCATGATTTATGATTCGATTCATGATTCATGATTCAATTCATGATTCATTTCATGATTCAATTCATGATTCATGATTCAATGCATGAATCATAATTCGATTCATGATTCATGATTCGATTCATGATTCAATTCATAATTCATGATTCATTTCATGATTCATGATTCAGGATTCAATTCATGATTCAGTTCATGATTCATGATTCAATTCATGATTCATGATTCATGATTCGATTCATGATTTAGTTCATGATTCATGATTCAATTCATGATTAATGATTTATGATTCAATTCAGGATTCATGATTCATTTCATGATTTATTTCATGATTCATTTCATGATTTATGATTCATGATTCAATTCATGATTCAATTCATGATTCATGATTCAATTCATGATTCATGATTCATAATTCAATTCATGATTTATGATTCGATTCATGATTCATTTCATGATTCAAATCATGATTCATGATTCAATGCATGAATCATGATTCGATTCATGATTCATGATTCGATTCATGATTCAATTCATAATTCATGATTCATTTCATGATTCATGATTCATGATTAAATTCCTGATTCATGATTCGATTCATTATTCATGATTCAATTCATGATTCATGATTCAAATCATGATTCATGATTCAATTCATGATTCATGATTCATGATTCATGATTCAATTCATGATACAATTCATGATTCATGATTTATGATTCATGATTCAATTCATGATTCATGATTCGATTCATGATTAATGATTCTATTCATGATTCATGATTCAATTCATGATTCATGATTCATTTCATGATTCATTATTCAATTCATGATTCAATTCATGATTCGATTCATGATTCATGATTCCATTCATGATTCATGATTCATGATTCGATTCATAATTCATGATTCATGATTCATGATTCTTGATTCATGATTTGATTCATGATTCATGATTCGTTTCATGATTCATGATTCATGATTCAATTCATTATTTAGTTCATGATTCATGATTCAATTCATGATTAATGAATTATGATTCAATTCATGATTCATGATTCATTTCATGATTTAATTCATGATTCATTTCATGATTCCTGATTCAATTCATGATTCAATTCATGATTCATGATTCAATTCATGATTCATGATTCATGATTTAAATCATGATTCATGATTCATGATTCATGATTCATGATTCAATTCATGATTCATTTAATGATTCAATTCATGATTCATGATTCGATTCATGATTCATGATTCATTTCATGATTCATGATTCATGATTCAATTTATGATTCAGTTCATGATTCATGATTCAATTCATGATTCATGATTTATGATTTAAATTAAGATTCAGGATTCATGATTCATGATTCATTTAATGATTCATAATTCATTTCATGATTAAATTCATGATTCATTTCATGATTTATGATTCAATCCATGATTCAATTCATGATTCATGATTCGATTAATGATTCATGATTCGATTGAAGATTCATGATTCGATTCATGATTCATGATTCAATTCATGATTCATGATTCAATTCATGATTCATGATTCATGATTCATGATTCAATTCATGATTCATGATTTAATTCATGATTCATGATTCGATTCATGATTCATGATTCGATTCATGATTAATGATTCAATTCATGATTCATGATTCATTTCATGATTCATGATTCATGATTCAATTCATGATTCATGATTCAATTCATAATGTATTTGATGATTCATGATTCAATTCATGATTCAATTCATGATTCAATTCATGATTCATGATTCAATTCATGATTATTTATTTATGATTCAATTCATGATTCATGATTCATTTTATGATTTATTTCATGATTCATTTCATGATTTATGATTCATGATTCAATTCATGATTGAATTCATGATTCATGATTCATGATTCAATTCATGATTTATGATTCGATTCATAATTCATGATTCAATTCATGATTCATTTCATGATTCAATTCATGATTCATGATTCAATGCATGAATCATGATGCGATTCATGATTCAATTCATGATTCATGATTCGATTAATGATTCATGATTCATGATTCATGATTCGATTCATGATTTAGTTCATGATTCATGATTCAATTCATGATTAATGATTTATGATTGAATTCAGGATTCATGATTCATTTCATGATTTATTTCATGATTCATTTCATGATTTATGATTCATGATTCAATTCATGATTGAATTCATGATTCATGATTCAATTCATGATTCATGATTCATTATTCAATTCATGATTTATGATTCGATTCATGATTCATTTCATGATTCAAATCATGATTCATGATTCAATGCATGAATCATGATTCGATTCATGATTCATGATTCGATTCATGATTCAATTCATAATTCATGATTCATTTCATGATTCATGATTCATGATTCAATTCCTGATTCATGATTCGATTCATTATTCATGATTCAATTCATGATTCATGATTCAAATCATGATTCATGATTCAATTCATGATTCATGATTCATGATTCATGATTCAATTCATGATACAATTCATGATTCATGATTTATGATTCATGATTCAATTCATGATTCATGATTCGATTCATGATTCATGATTCTATTCATGATTCATGATTCAATTCATGATTCATGATTCATTTCATGATTCATTATTCAATTCATGATTCAATTCATGATTCGATTCATGATTCATGATTCCATTCATGATTCATGATTCATGATTCGATTCATAATTCATGATTCATGATTCATGATTCTTGATTCATGATTTGATTCATGATTCATGATTCGTTTCATGATTCATGATTCATGATTCAATTCATTATTTAGTTCATGATTCATGATTCAATTCATGATTAATGAATTATGATTCAATTCATGATTCATGATTCATTTCATGATTTAATTCATGATTCATTTCATGATTCCTGATTCAATTCATGATTCAATTCATGATTCATGATTCAATTCATGATTCATGATTCATGATTTAAATCATGATTCATGATTCATGATTCATGATTCATGATTCAATTCATGATTCATTTAATGATTCAATTCATGATTCATGATTCAATTCATGATTCATGATTCAATTCATGATTCATGATTCGATTCATGATTCATGATTCATTTCATGATTCATGATTCATGATTCAATTTATGATTCAGTTCATGATTCATGATTCAATTCATGATTCATGATTTATGATTTAAATTAAGATTCAGGATTCATGATTCATGATTCATTTAATGATTCATAATTCATTTCATGATTAAATTCATGATTCATTTCATGATTTATGATTCAATCCATGATTCAATTCATGATTCATGATTCGATTAATGATTCATGATTCGATTGAAGATTCATGATTCGATTCATGATTCATGATTCAATTCATGATTCATGATTCAATTCATGATTCATGATTCATGATTCATGATTCAATTCATGATTCATGATTTAATTCATGATTCATGATTCGATTCATGATTCATGATTCGATTCATGATTAATGATTCAATTCATGATTCATGATTCATTTCATGATTCATGATTCATGATTCAATTCATGATTCATGATTCAATTCATAATTTATTTGATGATTCATGATTCAATTCATGATTCAATTCATGATTCAATTCATGATTCATGATTCAATTCATGATTATTTATTTATGATTCAATTCATGATTCATGATTCATTTTATGATTTATTTCATGATTCATTTCATGATTTATGATTCATGATTCAATTCATGATTGAATTCATGATTCATGATTCATGATTCAATTCATGATTTATGATTCGATTCATAATTCATGATTCAATTCATGATTCATTTCATGATTCAATTCATGATTCATGATTCGAATAATGATTCATGATTCATGATTCATGATTCGATTCATGATTTAGTTCATGATTCATGATTCAATTCATGATTAATGATTTATGATTCAATTCAGGATCCATGATTCATTTCATGATTTATTTCATGATTCATTTCATGATTTATGATTCATGATTCAATTCATGATTGAATTCATGATTCATGATTCAATTCATGATTCATGATTCATAATTCAATTCATGATTTATGATTCGATTCATGATTCATTTCATGATTCAAATCATGATTCATGATTCAATGCATGAATCATGATTCGATTCATGATTCATGATTCGATTCATGATTCAATTCATAATTCATGATTCATTTCATGATTCATGATTCATGATTCAATTCCTGATTCATGATTCGATTCATTATTCATGATTCAATTCATGATTCATGATTCAAATCATGATTCATGATTCAATTCATGATTCATGATTCATGATTCATGATTCAATTCATGATACAATTCATGATTCATGATTTATGATTCATGATTCAATTCATGATTCATGATTCGATTCATGATTCATGATTCTATTCATGATTCATGATTCAATTCATGATTCATGATTCATTTCATGATTCATTATTCAATTCATGATTCAATTCATGATTCGATTCATGATTCATGATTCCATTCATGATTCATGATTCATGATTCGATTCATAATTCATGATTCATGATTCATGATTCTTGATTCATGATTTGATTCATGATTCATGATTCGTTTCATGATTCATGATTTATGATTCAATTCATTATTTAGTTCATGATTCATGATTCAATTCATGATTAATGAATTATGATTCATTTCATGATTCATGATTCAATTCATGATTCAATTCATGATTCATGATTCAATTCATGATTCATGATTCATGATTTAAATCATGATTCATGATTCATGATTCATGATTCAATTCATGATTCATTTAATGATTCAATTCATGATTCATGATTCAATTCATGATTCATGATTCAATTCATGATTCATGATTCGATTCATGATTCATGATTCAATTTATGATTCAGTTCATGATTCATGATTCAATTCATGATTCATGATTTATGATTTAAATTAAGATTCAGGATTCATGATTCATGATTCAATTATTGATTCATAATTCATTTCATGATTAAATTCATGATTCATTTCATGATTCATGATTCAATCCATGATTTAATTCATGATTCATGATTCGTTTAATGATTCATGATTCGATTGAAGATTCATGATTCGATTCATGATTCATGATTCAATTCATGATTCATGATTCAATTCATGATTCATGATTCATGATTCATGATTCAATTCATGATTCATGATTCAATTCATGATTCATGATTCGATTCATGATTCATGATTCGATTCATGATTAATGATTCAATTCATGATTCATGATTCATTTCATGATTCATGATTCATGATTCAATTCATGATTCATGATTCAATTCATAATTTAGTTCATGATTCATGATTCAATTCATGATTCAATTCATGATTCAATTCATGATTCATGATTCAATTCATGATTATTTATTTATGATTCAATTCATGATTCATGATTCATTTTATGATTTATTTCATGATTCATTTCATGATTTATGATTCATGATTCAATTCATGATTGAATTCATGATTCATGATTCATGATTCAATTCATGATTTATGATTCGATTCATGATTCATGATACAATTCATGATTCGATTCATGATTCAATTCATGATTCATGATTCAATGCATGAATCATGATTCGATTCATGATTCATGATTCGATTCATGATTCAATTCATAATTCATGATTCATTTCATGATTCATGATTCAGGATTCAATTCATGATTCAGTTCATGATTCATGATTCAATTCATGATTCATGATTCATGATTCGATTCATGATTTAGTTCATGATTCATGATTCAATTCATGATTAATGATTTATGATTCAATTCATGATTTATTTCATGATTCATTTCATGATTCATGATTCAATGCATGAATCATGATTCGATTCATGATTCATGATTCGATTCATGATTCAATTCATAATTCATGATTCATTTCATGATTCATGATTCAGGATTCAATTCATGATTCAGTTCATGATTCATGATTCAATTCATGATTCATGATTCATGATTCGATTCATGATTTAGTTCATGATTCATGATTCAATTCATGATTAATGATTTATGATTCATTTCATGATTTATTTCATTATTCATTTCATGATTTATGATTCATGATTCAATTCATGATTGAATTCATGATTCATGATTCAATTCATGATTCATGATTCATAATTCAATTCATGATTTATGATTCGATTCATGATTCATTTCTTGATTCAAATCATGATTCATGATTCAATGCATGAATCATGATTCGATTCATGATTCATGATTCGATTCATGATTCAATTCATAATTCATGATTCATTTCATGATTCATGATTCAGGATTCAATTCATGATTCAATTCATGATTCATAATTTATGATTCGTTTCATGATTCATAATTTATTATTCAATTCATGATTTAGTTCATGATTCATGATTCAATTCATGATTATTGATTTATGATTCAATTCATGATTCATGATTCATTTTATGATTTATTTCATGATTCATTTCATGATTCATGATTCAATTCATGATTTATGATTTGATTCATGATTCATGATTCAATTCATGATTCATTTCATGATTCAATTCATGATTCAATGCATGAATCATGATTCGATTCATGATTCATGATTCGATTCATGATTCAATTCATAATTCATGATTCATTTCATGATTCATGATTCAGGATTCAATTCATGATTCAGTTCATGATTCATGATTCAATTCATGATTCATGATTCATGATTCGATTCATGATTTAGTTCATGATTCATGATTCAATTCATGATTAATGATTTATGATTCAATTCATGATTCATGATTCATTTCATGATTTATTTCATGATTCATTTCATGATTTATGATGCATGATTTAATTCATGATTGAATTCAGGATTCATGATTCAATTCATGATTCATGATTCATAATTCAATTCATGATTTATGATTCGATTCATGATTCATTTCATGATTCAAATCATGATTCATGATTCAATGCATGAATCATGATTAGATTCATGATTCATGATTCGATTCATGATTCAATTCATAATTCATGATTCATTTCATGATTCATGATTCAGGATTCAATTCATGATTCAGTTCATGATTCATGATTCAATTCATGATTCATGATTCGATTCATGATTCATGATTCATGATTCATAATTCATGATTCATGATTCAATTCATGATTCATGATTCATGATTCGATTCATGATTCATGATTCATGATTCATAATTCATGATTCAATTCCTGATTCATGATTCGATTCATGATTCATGATTCAATTCATGATTCATGATTCAAATCATGATTCATGATTCAATTCATGATTCATGATTCATGATTCATGATTCAATTCATGATACAATTCAAGATTCATGATTTATGATTCATGATTCAATTCATGATTCATGATTCGATTCATGATTCATGATTCTATTCATGATTCATGATTCAATTCATGATTCATGATTCATTTCATGATTCATTATTAAATTCATGATTCGATTCATGATTCGATTCATGATTCATGATTCCATTCATGATTCATGATTCGATTCATAATTCATGATTCATGATTCATGATTCTTGATTCATGATTTGATTCATGATTCATGATTCGTTTCATGATTCATGATTCATGATTCAATTCATTATTTAGTTCATGATTCATGATTCAATTCATGATTAATGAATTATGATTCATGATTCATGATTCATGATTCAATTCATGATTCATTTAATGATTCAATTCATGATTCAATTCATGATTCATGATTCAATTCATGATTTAATTCATGATTCATGATTCAATTCATGATTCATGATTTAAATCATGATTCATGATTCATGATTCATGATTCATGATTCAATTCATGATTCATTTAATGATTCAATTCATGATTCATGATTCAATTCATGATTCATGATTCGATTCATGATTCATGATTCGATTCATGATTCATGATTCATTTCATGATTCATGATTCATGATTCAATTTATGATTCAGTTCATGATTCATGATTCAATTCATGATTCATGATTTATGATTTAAATTAAGATTCTGGATTCATGATTCATGATTCAATTAATGATTCATAATTAATTTCATGATTAAATTCATGATTCATTTCATGATTCATGATTCAATCCATGATTCAATTCATGATTCAAGATTCAATTCATGATTCATGATTCGATTGAAGATTCATGATTCATGATTCGATTAAAATTTCATGATTTAATTCATGATTCATGAGTCGATTTATGATTCATGATTTAATTCATGATTCATGATTCATGATTCAATTCATGATTCATGATTCAATTCATGATTCATGATTCATGATTCAATTCATGATTCATGATTCAATTCATGATTCATGATTCGATTCATGATTCATGATTCGATTCATGATTAATGATTCAATTCATGATTCATGATTCATTTCATGATTCATGATTCATGATTCAATTCATGATTCATGATTCAATTCATAATTTATTTCATGATTCATGATTCAATTCATGATTCAATTCATGATTCAATTCATGAGTCATGATTCATGATTCATGATTCAATTCATGATTCATGATTCATGATTAGATTCATATTCATGATTCATGATTCAATTAATGATTCATGATTCAATTCATGATTCATGATTTGATTCATGATTCATGATTCGATTCATGATTCATGATTCAATTCATGATTCGATTCATGATTCTTGATTCAATTCATGATTCATGATTCATGATTCATGATTCAATTCATGATTCATGATTCATGATTTGATTCATGATTCATGATTCTTGATTCATGATTTTATTCATAATTTATGATTCGTTTCATGATTCATGATTTATGATTCAATTCATGATTTAGTTCATGATTCATGATTCAATTCATGATTAATGATTTATGATTCAAATTATGATTCATGATTCATTTTATGATTTTTTTCATGATTCATTTCATGATTTATTTCATGATTCATTTCATGATTTATGATTCATGATTCAATTCATGATTCAATTCATGATTCATGATTCAATTCATGATTCATGATTCATGATTCAATTCATGATTTATGATTCGATTCATGATTCATGATTCAATTCATGATTCATTTCATGATTCAATTCATGATTCATGATTCAATACATGAATCATGATTCGATTCATGATTCATGATTCGATTCATGATTCAATTCATAATTCATGATTCATTTCATGATTCATGATTCAGGATTCAATTCATGATTCAGTTCATGATTCATGATTCAATTCATGATTCATGATTCATGATTCGATTCATGATTTAGTTCATGATTCATGATTCAATTCATGATTAATGATATATGATTCAATTCATGATTCATGATTCATGATTCGATTCATGATTTAGTTCATGATTCATGATTCAATTCATGATTAATGATATATGATTCAATTCATGATTCATGATTCATGATTCGATTCATGATTTAGTTCATGATTCATGATTCAATTCATGATTAATGATATATGATTCAATTCATGATTCATGATTTAGTTCATGATTCATGATTCAATTCATGATTAATGATTCATGATTCAATTCATGATTCAATTCATAATTCATGATTCATTTCATGATTCAGTTCATGATTCATGATTCAATTCATGATTCATGATTCATGATTCGATTCATGATTCATGACTCATGATTCATGATTCGATTCATGATTCATTTCATGATTCATGATTCATGATTCAATTCATGAATCATGATTGAATTCATGATTCATGATTCAATTCATGATTCATGATACGATTCATGATTCATGATTCAATTCATGATTCAATTCATGATTTATTTCATGATTCATGATTCAATTCATGATTCAATTCATGATTCAATTCATGATTCATGATTCAATTCATGATTTATTTCATGATTCATGATTCAATTCATGATTCAATTCATGATTCAATTCATGATTCATGATTCATGATTCATGATTCAATTCATGATTCATGATTCGATTCATGATTCATTTCATGATTCATGATTCAATTCATGATTCAATTCATGATTCATGATTTGATTCATGATTCATGATTCATTTCATGATTCATATTTCAATTCATGATTCAATTCATGATTCATGATTCGATTCATGATTCGATTCATGATTCTTGATTCCATTCATGATTCATGATTCATGATTCATGATTCAATTCATGATTCCTGATTCATGATTTGATTCATGATTCATGATTCTTGATTCATGATTTGATTCATGATTTATGATTCGTTTCATGATTCATGATTTTTGATTCAATTCATGATTTAGTTCATGATTCATGATTCAATTCATGATTAATGATTTATGATTCAATTCATGATTTATGATTCATTTCATGATTTATTTCATGATTCATTTCATGATTTATGATTCATGATTCAATTCATGATTGAATTCATGATTCATGATTCAATTCATGATTCCGGATTCATGATTCAATGCATGAATCATGATTCGATTCATGATTCATGATTCGATTCATGATTCAATTCATGATTCATGATTCATTTCATGATTCATGATTCATGATTCAATTCATGATTCAGTTCATGATTCATGATTCATTTCATGATTCATGATTCATGATTCAATTCATGATTCATGATTCATAATTCATGGTTCAATTCCTGATTCATGATTCGATTCATGATTCATGATTCAATTCATGATTCATGATTCAAATCATAATTCATGATTCAATTCATGATTCATGATTCATGATTCATGATTCAATTCATGATTCATGATTCATGATTCAATTCATGATTCATGATTCAATTCATGATTCATGATTCGATTCATGATTCATAATTCTATTAATGATTCATTATTCAATTCATGATTCATGAATCATTTCATGATTCATGATTCAATTCATGATTCAATTCATGATTCGATTCATGATTCATGATTCCATTCATGATTCATGATTCATGATTCAATTCATGATTCATGATTCGATTCATGATTCATGATTCAATTCATGATTCAATTCATGATTCATGATTCGATTCATGATTCGATTTATGATTCTTGATTCAATTCAAGATTTATGATTCATGATTCATGATTCAATTCATGATTCATGATTCATGATTTGATTCATGATTCATGATTCTTGATTCATGATTTGATTCATGATTTATGATTCGTTTCATGATTCATAATTTATTATTCAATTCATGATTTAGTTCATGATTCATGATTCAATTCATGATTATTGATTTATGATTCAATTCATGATTCATGATTCATTTTATGATTTATTTCATGATTCATTTCATGATTTATGATTCATGATTCAATTCATGATTGAATTCATGATTCATGATTCATGATTCAATTCATGATTTATGATTCGATTCATGATTCATGATTCAATTCATGATTAATTTCATGATTCAATTCATGATTCATGATACAATGCATGAATCATGATTCGATTCATGATTCATGATTCGATTCATGATTCAATTCATAATTCATGATTCATTTCATGATTCATGATTCGATTCATGATTTAGTTCATGATTCATGATTCAATTCATGATTAATGATTTATGATTCAATTCATGATTCATGATTCATTTCAAGATTTATTTCATGATTCATTTCATGATTTATGATTCATGATTCAATTCATGATTTATGATTCGATTCATGATTCATGATTCAATTAATGATTCATTTCATGATTCAATTCATGATTCATGATTCATAATTCATGATTCATGATTCATGATTAGATTCATAATTCATGATTCATGATTCAATTCATGATTCATGATTCAATTCATGATTCATGATTTGATTCATGATTCATGATTCGATTCATGATTCATGATTCAATTCATGATTCAATTCATGATTCATGATTCGATTCATGATTCGATTCATGATTCTTGATTCGATTTATGATTCATTATTCATGATTCATGATTCAATTCATGATTCATGATTCATGATTTGATTCATGATTCATGATTCTTGATTCATGATTTGATTCATGATTTATGATTCGTTTCATGATTCATAATTTATTATTCAATTCATGATTTAGTTCATGATTCATGATTCAATTCATGATTATTGATTTATGATTCAATTCATGATTCATGATTCATTTTATGATTTATTTCATGATTCAATTCATGATTTATGATTCGATTCATGATTCATGATTCAATTCATGAATTATTTCATGATTCAATTCATGATTCATTATTCACTGCATGAATCATGATTCGATTCATGATTCATGATTCGATTCATGATTCAATTCATAATTCATGATTCATTTCATGATTCATGATTCAGGATTCAATTCATGATTCAGTTCATGATTCATGATTCAATTCATGATTCATGATTCGATTCATGATTCAATTCATGATTCATGATTCATTTCATGATTTATTTCATGATTCATTTCATGATTTATGATTCATGATTCAATTCATGATTGAATTCATGATTCATGATTCAATTCATGATTCATGATTCATGATTCAATTCATGATTTATGATTTGATTCATGATTCATTTCATGATTCAAATCATGATTCATGATTCAATGCATGAATCATGATTCGATTCATGATTCATGATTCGATTCATGATTCAATTCATAATTTATGATTCATTTCATGATTCATGATTCAGGATTCAATTCATGATTCAGTTCATGATTCATGATTCAATTCATGATTCATGATTCGATTCATGATTCATGATTCATTATTCATAATTCATGATTCATGATTCAATTCATGATTTATGATTCATGATTCGATTCATGATTCATGATTCATGATTCATAATTCATGATTCAATTCCTGATTCATTAATCGATTCATGATTCATGATTCAATTCATGATTCATGATTCAAATCATGATTCATGATTCAATTCATGATTCATGATTCATGATTCAATTCATGATACAATTCATGATTCATGATTTATGATTCATGATTCAATTCATGATTCATGATTCGATTCATGATTCATGATTCTATTCATGATTCATGATTCAATTCATGATTCATGATTCATTTCATGATTCATTATTCAATTCATGATTCAATTCATGATTCGATTCATGATTCATGATTCCATTCATGATTCATGATTCATGATTCGATTCATAATTCATGATTCATGATTCTTGATTCATGATTTGATTCATGATTCATGATTCGTTTCATGATTCATGATTCATGATTCAATTCATGATTCAATTCATAATTCATGATTCATTTCATGATTCAGTTCATGATTCATGATTCAATTCATGATTCATGATTTATGATTCGATTCATGATTCATGATTCATGATTCGATTCATGATTCATTTCATGATTCATGATTCATGATTCAATTCATGAATCATGATTGAATTCATGATTCAATTCATGATTCATGATTCGATTCATGATTCATGATTCAATTCATGATTCAATTCATGATTTATTTCATGATTCATGATTCAATTCATGATTCAATTCATGATTCAATTCATGATTCATGATTCAATTCATGATTTATTTCATGATTCATGATTCAATTCATGATTCAATTCATGATTCAATTCATGATTCATGATTCAATTCATGATTCATGATTCAATTCATGATTCATTTCATGATTCATGATTCAATTCATGATTCAATTCATGATTCATGATTTGATTCATGATTCATGATTCATTTCATGATTCATATTTCAATTCATGATTCAATTCATGATTCATGATTCGATTCATGATTCGATTCATGATTCTTGAGTCCATTCATGATTCATGATTCATGATTCATGATTCAATTCATGATTCCTGATTCATGATTTGATTCATGATTCATGATTCTTGATTCATGATTTGATTCATGATTTATGATTCGTTTCATGATTCATAATTTATTATTCAATTCATGATTTAGTTCATGATTAATGATTCAATTCATGATTATTGATTTATGATTCAATTCATGATTCATGATTCATTTTATGATTTATTTCATGATTCATTTCATGATTTATGATTCATGATTCAATTCATGATTGAATTCATGATTCATGATTCATGATTCAATTCATGATTTATGATTCGATTCATGATTCATGATTCAATTCATGATTAATTTCATGATTCAATTCATGATTCATGATACAATGCATGAATCATGATTCGATTCATGATTCATGATTCGATTCATGATTCAATTCATAATTCATGATTCATTTCATGATTCATGATTCGATTCATGATTTAGTTCATGATTCATGATTCAATTCATGATTAATGATTTATGATTCAATTCATGATTCATGATTCATTTCAAGATTTATTTCATGATTCATTTCATGATTTATGATTCATGATTCAATTCATGATTTATGATTCGATTCATGATTCATGATTCAATTAATGATTCATTTCATGATTCAATTCATGATTCATGATTCATAATTCATGATTCATGATTCATGATTAGATTCATAATTCATGATTCATGATTCAATTCATGATTCATGATTTGATTCATGATTCATGATTCGATTCATGATTCATGATTCAATTCATGATTCAATTCATGATTCATGATTCGATTCCTGATTCGATTCATGATTCTTGATTCGATTCATGATTCATTATTCATGATTCATGATTCAATTCATGATTCATGTTTCATGATTTGATTCATGATTCATGATTCTTGATTCATGATTTGATTCATGATTTATGATTCGTTTCATGATTCATAATTTATTATTCAATTCATGATTTAGTTCATGATTCATGATTCAATTCATGATTATTGATTTATGATTCAATTCATGATTCATGATTCATTTTATGATTTATTTCATGATTCAATTCATGATTTATGATTCGATTCATGATTCATGATTCAATTCATGAATTATTTCATGATTCAATTCATGATTCATGATTCACTGCATGAATCATGATTCGATTCATGATTCATGATTCGATTCATGATTCAATTCATAATTCATGATTCAATTCATGATTCATGATTCAGGATTCAATTCATGATTCAGTTCATGATTCATGATTCAATTCATGATTCATGATTCGATTCATGATTCAATTCATGATTCATGATTCATTTCATGATTTATTTCATGATTCGATTCATGATTCATGATTCATTATTCATAATTCATGATTCATGATTCAATTCATGATTTATGATTCATGATTCGATTCATGATTCATGATTCATGATTCATAATTCATGATTCAATTCCTGATTCATTAATCGATTCATGATTCATGATTCAATTCATGATTCATGATTCAAATCATGATTCATGATTCAATTCATGATTCATGATTCATGATTCAATTCATGATACAATTCATGATTCATGATTTATGATTCATGATTCAATTCATGATTCATGATTCGATTCATGATTCATGATTCTATTCATGATTCATGATTCAATTCATGATTCATGATTCATTTCATGATTCATTATTCAATTCATGATTCAATTCATGATTCGATTCATGATTCATGATTCCATTCATGATTCATGATTCATGATTCGATTCATAATTCATGATTCATGATTCTTGATTCATGATTCATGATTCGTTTCATGATTCATGATTCAATTCATGATTCAATTCATAATTCATGATTCATTTCATGATTCAGTTCATGATTCATGATTCAATTCATGATTCATGATTTATGATTCGATTCATGATTCATGATTCATGATTCGATTCATGATTCATGATTCATGATTCGATTCATGATTCATTTCATGATTTATGATTCATGATTCAATTCATGAATCATGATTGAATTCATGATTCAATTCATGATTCATGATTCGATTCATGATTCATGATTCAATTCATGATTCAATTCATGATTTATTTCATGATTCATGATTCAATTCATGATTCAATTCATGATTCATGATTCAATTCATGATTTATTTCATGATTCATGATTCAATTCATGATTCAATTCATGATTCAATTCATGATTCATGATTCATGATTCATGATTCAATTCATGATTCATGATTCGATTCATGATTCATTTCATGATTCATGATTCAATTCATGATTCAATTCATGATTCATGATTTGATTCATGATTCATGATTCATTTCATGATTCATATTTCAATTCATGATTCAATTCATGATTCATGATTCGATTCATGATTCTTGAGTCCATTCATGATTCATGATTCATGATTCATGATTCAATTCATGATTCCTGATTCATGATTTGATTCATGATTCATGATTCTTGATTCATGATTTGATTCATGATTTATGATTCGTTTCATGATTCATGATTTTTGATTCAATTCATGATTTAGTTCATGATTCATGATTCAATTCATGATTAATGATTTATGATTCAATTCATGATTCATGATTCATTTCATGATTTATTTCATGATTCATTTCATGATTTATGATTCATGATTCAATTCATGATTCAATTCATGATTCAATTCATGATTCCGGATTCATGATTCAATGCATGAATCATGATTCGATTCATGATTCATGATTCGATTCATGATTCAATTCATGATTCATGATTCATTTCATGATTCATGATTCATGATTCAATTCATGATTCAGTTCATGATTCATGATTCAATTCATGATTCATGATTCATGATTCGATTCATGATTCATGATTCATGATTCATAATTCATGGTTCAATTCCTGATTCATGATTTGATTCAAATCATGATTCATGATTCAATTCATGATTCATGATTCATGATTCATGATTCAATTCATGATTCATGATTCATGATTCGATTCATGATTCATGATTCAATTCATGATTCATGATTCGATTCATGATTCATAATTCTATTAATGATTCATGATTAAATTCATGATTCATGAATCATTTCATGATTCATGATTCATGATTCATGATTCAATTCATGATTCATGATTCGATTCATGATTCATGATTCAATTCATGATTCAATTCATGATTCATGATTCGATTCTTGATTCGATTTATGATTCTTGATTCAATTCATGATTCATGATTCATGATTCATGATTCAATTCATGATTCATGATTCATGATTTGATTCATAATTCATGATTCTTGATTCATGATTTGATTCATGATTTATGATTCGTTTCATGATTCATAATTTAATATTCAATTCATGATTTAGTTCATGATTCATGATTCAATTCATGATTATTGATTTATGATTCAATTCATGATTCATGATTCATTTTATGATTTATTTCATGATTCATTTCATGATTTATGATTCATGATTCAATTCATGATTGAATTCATGATTCATGATTCATGATTCAATTCATGATTTATGATTCGATTCATGATTCATGATTCAATTCATGATTAATTTCATGATTCAATTCATGATTCATGATACAATGCATGAATCATGATTCGATTCATGATTCATGATTCGATTCATGATTCAATTCATAATTCATGATTCATTTCATGATTCATGATTCGATTCATGATTTAGTTCATGATTCATGATTCAATTCATGATTAATGATTTATGATTCAATTCATGATTCATGATTCATTTCAAGATTTATTTCATGATTCATTTCATGATTTATG
Organism: Mixophyes fleayi; assembly: GCF_038048845.1. Classification (NCBI taxonomy): domain Eukaryota; kingdom Metazoa; phylum Chordata; class Amphibia; order Anura; family Limnodynastidae; genus Mixophyes; species Mixophyes fleayi. The sequence continues at coordinate 101,573 of NW_027448520.1, forward strand.
ATTCATGATTCAATTCATGATTTATGATTCGATTCATGATTCATGATTCAATTCATGATTCATTTCATGATTCAATTCATGATTCATGATTCATAATTCATGATTCATGATTCATGATTAGATTCATAATTCATGATTCATGATTCAATTCATGATTCATGATTCAATTCATGATTCATGATTTGATTCATGATTCATGATTCGATTCATGATTCATGATTCAATTCATGATTCAATTCATGATTCATGATTCGATTCATGATTCGATTCATGATTCTTGATTCGATTCATGATTCATGATTCATGATTCAATTCATGATTCATGATTCATGATTCTTGATTCATGATTTGATTCATGATTTATGATTCGTTTCATGATTCATAATTTATTATTCAATTCATGATTTAGTTCATGATTCATGATTCAATTCATGATTATTGATTTATGATTCAATTCATGATTCATGATTCATTTTATGATTTATTTCATGATTCATTTCATGATTTATGATTCATGATTCAATTCATGATTGAATTCATGATTCATGATTCATGATTCAATTCATGATTTATGATTCGATTCATGATTCATGATTCAATTCATGAATTATTTCATGATTCAATTCATGATTCATGATTCAATGCATGAATCATGATTCGATTCATGATTCATGATTCGATTCATGATTCAATTCATAATTCATGATTCATTTCATGATTCATGATTCAGGATTCAATTCATGATTCAGTTCATGATTCATGATTCAATTCATGATTCATGATTCGATTCATGATTTAGTTCATGATTTATGATTCAATTCATGATTAATGATTTATGATTCAATTCATGATTCATGATTCATTTTATGATTTATTTCATGATTCATTTCATGATTTATGATTCATGATTCAATTCATGATTGAATTCATGATTCATGATTCAATTCATGATTCATGATTCATGATTCAATTCATGATTCAATGCATGAATCATGATTCGATTCATGATTCATGATTCAATTCATAATTTATGATTCATTTCATGATTCATGATTCAGGATTCAATTCATGATTCAGTTCATGATTCATGATTCAATTCATGATTCATGATTCGATTCATGATTCATGATTCATTATTCATAATTCATGATTCATGATTCAATTCATGATTCATGATTCATGATTCTATTCATGATTCATGATTCATGATTCATAATTCATGATTCAATTGCTGATTCATGATTCGATTCATGATTCATGATTCAATTCATGATTCATGATTCAAATCATGATTCATGATTCAATTCATGATTCATGATTCATGATTCAATTCATGATACAATTCATGATTCATGATTTATGATTCATGATTCAATTCATGATTCATGATTCGATTCATGATTCATGATTCTATTCATGATTCATGATTCAATTCATGATTCATGATTCATTTCATGATTCATTATTCAATTCATGATTCAATTCATGATTCGATTCATGATTCATGATTCCATTCATGATTCATGATTCATGATTCGATTCATAATTCATGATTCATGATTCTTGATTCATGATTTGATTCATGATTCATGATTCGTTTCATGATTCATGATTCATGATTCAAATCATTATTTAGTTCATGATTCATTTCATGATTCATGATTCAATTCATGATTCAATTCATGATTCATGATTCAATTCATGATTCATGATTCATGATTTAAATCATGATTCATGATTCATGATTCATGATTCATGATTCATGATTCATGATTCATGATTCAATTCATGATTCATTTAATGATTCAATTCATTTAATGATTCAATTCATGATTCATGATTCAGTTCATGATTCATGATTCGATTCATGATTCATGATTCATTTCATGATTCATGATTCATGATTCAATTTATGATTCATTTCATGATTCATGATTCAATTCATGATTCATGACTTATGATTTAAATTAAGATTCAGGATTCATGATTCATGATTCAATTAATGATTCATAATTCATTTCATGAATAAATTCATGATTCATTTCATGATTCATGATTCAATCCATGATTCAATTCATGATTCATGATTCGATTCATGATTCATGATTCGATTGAAGATTCATGATTTAATTCATGATTCATGATTCGATTGAAGATTCATGATTTAATTCATGATTCATGAGTCGATTTATGATTCATGATTTAATTCATGATTCATGATTCATGATTCAATTCATGATTCATGATTCAATTCATGATTCATGATTCATGATTCATGATTCAATTCATGATTCATGATTCAATTCATGATTCATGATTCGATTCATGATTCATGATTCGATTCATGATTCATGATTCAATTTATGATTCATGATTCATGATTCGATTCATGATTCATGATTCAATTCATGATTCATGATTCAATTCATAATTTATTTCATGATTCATGATTCAATTCATGATTCAATTCATGATTCAATTCATGATTCATGATTCATGATTCAATTCATGATTCATGATTCATGATTAGATTCATATTCATGATTCATGATTCAATTAATGATTCATGATTCAATTCATGATTCATGATTTGATTCATGATTCGATTCATGATTCATGATTCAATTCATGATTCAATTCATGATTCATGATTCGATTCATGATTTGATTCATGATTCTTGATTCAATTCATGATTCATGATTCATGATTCATGATTCGATTCATGATTCGATTCATGATTCTTGATTAAATTCATGATTCATGATTCATTTCATGATTCAAATCATGATTCATGATTCAATGCATGAATCATGATTCGATTCATGATTCATGATTCAATTCATAATTTATGATTCATTTCATGATTCATGATTCAGGATTCAATTCATGATTCAGTTCATGATTCATGATTCAATTCATGATTCATGATTCAATTCATGATTCATGATTCATTATTCATAATTCATGATTCATGATTCAATTCATGATTCATGATTCATGATTCGATTCATGATTCATGATTCATGATTCATAATTCATGATTCAATTCCTGATTCATGATTCGATTCATGATTCATGATTCAATTCATGATTCATGATTCAAATCATGATTCATGATTCAATTCATGATTCATGATTCATGATTCAATTCATGATACAATTCATGATTCATGATTTATGATTCATGATTCAATTCATGATTCATGATTCGATTCATGATTCATGATTCTATTCATGATTCATGATTCAATTCATGATTCATGATTCATTTCATGATTCATTATTCAATTCATGATTCAATTCATGATTCGATTCATGATTCATGATTCCATTCATGATTCATGATTCATGATTCGATTCATAATTCATGATTCATGATTCTTGATTCATGATTTGATTCATGATTCATGATTCGTTTCATGATTCATGATTCATGATTCAATTCATTATTCATGATTCAATTCATGATTCATGATTCATGATTCATGATTCGATTCATAATTCATGATTCATGATTCTTGATTCATGATTTGATTCATGATTCATGATTCATTTCATGATTTAATTCATGATTCATTTCATGATTCATGATTCAATTCATGATTCAATTCATGATTCATGATTCAATTCATGATTCATGATTCATGATTTAAATCATGATTCATGATTCATGATTCATGATTCATGATTCATGATTCAATTCATGATTCATTTAATGATTCAATTCATGATTCATGATTCAATTCATGATTCATGATTCAATTCATGATTCATGATTCGATTCATGATCCATGATTCATGATTCATGATTCAATTTATGATTCATTTCATGATTCATGATTCAATTCATGATTCATGACTTATGATTTAAATTAAGATTCAGGATTCATGATTCATGATTCAATTAATGATTCATAATTCATTTCATGAATAAATTCATGATTCATTTCATGATTCATGATTCAATCCATGATTCAATTCATGATTCATGATTCGATTCATGATTCATGATTCGATTGAAGATTCATGATTTAATTCATGATTCATGATTCGATTGAAGATTCATGATTTAATTCATGATTCATGAGTCGATTTATGATTCATGATTTAATTCATGATTCATGATTCATGATTCAATTCATGATTCATGATTCAATTCATGATTCATGATTCATGATTCATGATTCAATTCATGATTCATGATTCAATTCATGATTCATGATTCGATTCATGATTCATGATTCGATTCATGATTCATGATTCAATTTATGATTCATGATTTATGATTCGATTCATGATTCATGATTCAATTCATGATTCATGATTCAATTCATAATTTATTTCATGATTCATGATTCAATTCATGATTCAATTCATGATTCAATTCATGATTCATGATTCATGATTCATGATTCAATTCATGATTCATGATTCATGATTAGATTCATATTCATGATTCATGATTCAATTAATGATTCATGATTCAATTCATGATTCATGATTTGATTCATGATTCGATTCATGATTCATGATTCAATTCATGATTCAATTCATGATTCATGATTCGATTCATGATTTGATTCATGATTCTTGATTCAATTCATGATTCATGATTCATGATTCATGATTCGATTCATGATTCGATTCATGATTCGATTCATGATTCTTGATTAAATTCATGATTCATGATTCATGATTCATGATTCGATTCATGATTCATGATTCATGATTTGATTCATGATTCATGATTCTTGATTCATGATTTGATTCATGATTTATGATTCGTTTCATGATTCATGATTTATGATTCAATTCATGATTTAGTTCATGATTCATGATTCAATTTATGATTAATGATTTATGATTCAAATTATGATTCATGATTCATTTTATGATTTATTTCATGATTCATTTCATGATTTATGATTCATGATTCAATTCATGATTCAATTAATGATTCATGATTCAATTCATGAATCATGATTCATGATTCAATTCATGATTCATGATTCAATACATGAATCATGATTCGATTCATGATTCATAATTCGATTCATGATTCAATTCATAATTCATGATTCATTTCATGATTCATGATTCAGGATTCAATTCATGATTCAGTTCATGATTCATGATTCAATTCATGATTCATGATTCATGATTCGATTCATGATTTAGTTCATGATTCATGATTCAATTCATGATTAATGATATATGATTCAATTCATGATTCATGATTTAGTTCATGATTCATGATTCAATTCATGATTCATGATTCATTTCATGATTTATTTCATGATTCATTTCATGATTTATGATTCATGATTCAATTCATAATTCATGATTCATTTCATGATTCATGATTCAGGATTCAATTCATGATTCAGTTCATGATTCATGATTCAATTCATGATTCATGATTTGATTCATGATTCATGATTCGATTCATGATTCATTTCATGATTTATGATTCATGATTCAATTCATGATTCATGATTCAATTCATGATTCATGATTCGATTCATGATTCATGATTCAATTCAAGATTCAATTCATGATTTATTTCATGATTCATGATTCATTTAATGATTCAATTCATGATTCAATTCATGATTCATGATTCATGATTCATGATTCAATTCATGATTCATGATTCATGATTCATGATTCAATTCATGATTCATGATTCGATTCATGATTCATTTCATGATTCATGATTCAATTCATGATTCAATTCATGATTCATGATTTGATTCATGATTCTTGATTCCATTCATGATTCATGATTCAATTCATGATTCATGATTCATGATTTGATTCATGATTCATGATTTGATTCATGATTCATGATTCTTGATTCATGATTTGATTCATGATTTATGATTCATTTCATGATTCATGATTTTTGATTCAATTCATGATTTAGTTCATGATTCATGATTCAATTCATGATTAATGATTTATGATTCAATTCATGATTCATGATTCATTTCATGATTTATTTCATGATTCATTTCATGATTTATGATTCATGATTCAATTCATGATTGAATTCATGATTCATGATTCAATTCATGATTCCGGATTCATGATTCAATTCATGATTTATGATTCAATTCATGATTCAATTCATGATTCATTTCATGATTCAATTTATGATTCATGATTCAATGCATGAATCATGATTCGATTCATGATTCATGATTCGATTCATGATTCAATTCATGATTCATGATTCATTTCATGATTCATGATTCAGGATTTAATTCATGATTCAGTTCATGATTCATGATTCAATTCATGATTCATGATTCATGATTCGATTCATGATTCATGATTCATGATTCATAATTCATGGTTCAATTCCTGATTCATGATTCGATTCATGATTCATGATTCATTTCATGATTCATGATTCAAATCATGATTCATGATTCAATTCATGATTCATGATTCATGATTCATGATTCAATTCATGATTCATGATTCATGATTCATGATTCAATTCATGATTCATGATTCGATTCATGATTCATGATTCTATTAATGATTCATGATTCAATTCATGATTCATGAATCATTTCATGATTCATGATTCAATTCATGATTCAATTCATGATTCGATTCATGATTCATGATTCCATTCATGATTCATGATTCATGATTCAATTCATGATTCATGATTCGATTCATGATTCATGATTCCATTTATGATTCATGATTTGATTCATTAATCATGATTCGCTTCATGATTCATGATTCATGATTCAATTTATGATTTAGTAATGATTCATGATTCAATTCATGATTAATGATTTATGATTCAATTCATGATTAATGATTTATGATTCAATTCATGATTCATGATTCATTTCATGATTTAATTCATGATTCATGATTCAATTCATGATTCATGATTCAATTCATGATTCATGATTCAATTCATGATTCATGATTCGATTCATGATTCATGATTCAATTCATGATTCATTTAATGATTCAATTCATGATTCATGATTCAATTCATGATTCATGATTCGATTCATGATTCATGATTCGATTCATGATTCATGATTCAATTCATGAATCATGATTCATGATTCAATTTATGATTCAGTTCATGATTCATGATTCATGATTCAATTTATGATTCAGTTCATGATTCATGATTCAATTCATGATTCATGATTTATGATTTAAATTAAGATTCAGGATTCATGATTCATGATTCAATTAATGATTCATAATTCATTTCATGATTCAATCCATGATTCAATTCATGATTCATGATTCGATTCATGATTCATGATTCGATTGAACATTCATGATTTAATTCATGATTCATGATTCAATTGAAGATTCATGATTTAATTCATGATTCATGAGTCGATTTATGATTCATGATTTAATTCATGATTCATGATTCATGATTCAATTCATGATTCATGATTTGATTCATGATTCATGATTCAATTCATGATTCATGATTCAATTCATGATTAAATTCATGATTTATTTCATGATTCATGATTCAATTCATGATTCCATTCATGATTTATTTCATGATTCATGATTCAATTCATGATTCATGATTCATGTTTCAATTCATGATTCATGATTCGATTCATGATTCATGATTCGATTCATGATTCATGATTGAATTCATGATTCATGATTCATTTCATGATTCTTTATTCAATTCATGATTCATGATTCGATTCATGATTCATGATTCCATTCATGATTCATGATTCCATTCATGATTCATGATTCATGATTCATGATTCATGATTCATGATTTGTTTCATGATTCATGATTCAATTCATAATTTATGATTCATGATTCATGATTCAATTCATGATTCATGATTCATGACTTAATTCATGACTCATGATTTGATTCATGATTCATGTTTCTTGATTAGTGATTTAGTTCATGATTCATGATTCAATTCATGATGAATGATTTATGATTCAATTCATGATTCATGATTCATTTCATGATTTAATTCATGATTCATTTCATGATTCTTGATTCATGATTCAATTCATGATTCAATTCATGATTCATGATTCGATTCATAATTCGATTCATGATTCATGATTCAATTCATGATTCATGATTCAATTCATGGTTCATGGTTCATGATTCGATTCATATTTCATGATTCATAATTCAATTCATGATTCATGATTTGTTTCATGATTCATGATTCAATTCATAATTTATGATTCATGATTCAATTCATGATTCATGATTCATGATTTGATTCATGATTTATCTTTCTTGATTCATGATTCATGATTCAATTCATGATTCATGATTCGATTCATGATTCATAATTCAATTCATGATTCATTTAATGATTCAATTAATGATTCATGATTCAATTCATGATTCATGATTCGATTCATGATTCATGATTCGATTCATGATTCATGATTCGATTCATGATTCATGATTCGATTCATGATTCATGATTCAATTCATGATTCATTTCATGATTCATGATTCATGATTCAATTTATGATTTAGTTCATGATTCATGATTCAATTCATGATTCATGATTTATGATTTAAATTAAGATTCAGGATTCATGATTCCTGATTCAATTAATGATTCATAATTCATTTCATGATTAAATTCATGATTTATTGCATGATTCATGATTCATTATTCAATCCATGATTCAATTCATGATTCATGATTCGATTCATGATTCATGATTCGATTGAAGATTCATGATTTAATTCATGATTCATGATTCAATTATAGATTCATGATTTAATTCATGATTCATGAGTCGATTTATGATTCATGATTTAATTCATGATTCATGATTCATGATTCAATTCATGATTCATGATTCAATTCATGATTCAATTCATGATTTATTTCATGATTCATGATTCAATTCATGATTTATTTCATGATTCATGATTCAATTCATGATTCATGATTCAATTCATGATTCATGATTCAATTCATGATTCAATTCATGATTTAATTCATGATTCATGATTCAATTCATGATTTATTTCATGATTCATGATTCAATTCATGATTCATGATTCATGTTTCAATTCATGATTCATTTCATGATTCATGATTCGATTCATGATTCATGATTCGTTTCATGATTCATGATTGAATTCATGATTCATGATTGAATTCAAGATTCATGATTAATTTCATGATTCATTATTCAATTTATGATTTATGATTCGATTTATGATTCATGATTCGATTCATGATTCATGATTCATGATTCATTATTCAATTCATGATTCATAATTTGTTTCATGATTCATGATTCAATTCATAATTTATGATTTATGATTCATGATTCAATTCATGATTCATGATTCATGACTCAATTCATGATTCATGATTTGATTCATGATTCATGATTCTTGATTCATGATTTAGTTCATGATTCATGATTCAGTTCATGATTAATGATTTATGATTCAATTCATGATTCATGATTCATTTCATGATTTAATTCATGATTCATGATTCATGATTAGATTCATAATTCATGATTCATGATTCAATTCATGATTCATGATTCAATTCATGATTCATGATTTGATTCATGATTCATGATCCATTTCATGATTCATGATTCAATTTATGATTCAATTCATGATTCATGATTCGATTCATGATTCTTGATTCAATTCATGATTCATGATTCATGATTCATGATTCAATTCATGATTCATAATTCATGATTTGATTCATGATTCATGATTCTTGATTCATGATTTGATTCTTGATTTATGATTTGTTTCATGATTCATGATTTATGATTCAATTCATGATTTAGTTCATGATTCATGATTCAATTCATGATTCATGGTTCATGATTCGATTCATATTTCATGATTCATAATTGAATTCATGATTCATGATTTGTTTCATGATTCATGATTCAATTCATAATTTATGATTCATGATTCAATTCATGATTCATGATTCATGACTCAATTCATGACTCATGATTCATGATTTGATTCATGATTCATCTTTCTTGATTCATGATTCATGATTCAATTCATGATTCATGATTCGATTCATGAGTTATAATTCAATTCATGATTCATTTAATGATTCAATTCATGATTCATGATTCAATTCATGATTCATGATTCGATTCATGATTCATGATTCGATTCATGATTCATGATTCGATTCATGATTCATGATTCAATTCATGATTCATGATTCAATTTATGATTTAGTTCATGATTCATGATTCAATTCATGATTCATGATTTATGATTTAAATTAAGATTCAGGATTCATGATTCATGATTCAATTAATGATTCATAATTCATTTCATGATTAAATTCATGATTTATTGCATGATTCATGATTCGATTGAAGATTCATGATTTAATTCATGATTCATGATTCAATTGAAGATTCATGATTTAATTCATGATTCATGAGTCGATTTATGATTCATGATTTAATTCATGATTCATGATTCAATTCATGATTCATGATTCAATTCATGATTCAATTCATGATTTATTTCATGATTCATCATTCAATTCATGATTCATGATTCAATTCATGATTCATGATTCAATTCATGATTCAATTCATAATTTATTTCATGATTCATGATTCAATTCATGATTTATTTCATGATTCATGATTCAATTCATGATTCATGATTCATGTTTCAATTCATGATTCATTTCATGATTCATGATTCGATTCATGATTCATGATTCGTTTCATGATTCATGATTGAATTCATGATTCATGATTGAATTCAAGAATCATGATTAATTTCATGATTCATTATTCAATTCATGATTCATGATTCGATTTATGATTCATGATTCGATTCATGATTCATGATTCATGATTCAATATTCAATTCATGATTCATAATTTGTTTCATGATTCATGATTCAATTCATAATTTATGATTCATGATTCATGATTCGATTCATGATTCATGATTCGTTTCATGATTCATGATTGAATTCATGATTCATGATTGAATTCAAGATTCATGATTAATTTCATGATTCATTATTCAATTCATGATTCATGATTCGATTTATGATTCATGATTCGATTCATGATTCATGATTCATGATTCATTATTCAATTCATGATTCATAATTTGCTTCATGATTCATGATTCAATTCATAATTCATGATTCATGATTCATGATTCAATTCATGATTCATGATTCATGACTCAATTCATGATTCATGATTCATGATTTGATTCATGATTCATGATTCATGATTTAGTTCATGATTCATGATTCAATTCATGATTCATGATTCAATTCATGATTCATGATTCATGATTCGATTCATGATTCATGATTCATGATTCATGATTCAATTCATGATTCATGATTCATGATTAGATTCATGATTCATGATTCATGATTCAATTCATGATTCATGATTCAATTAATGATTCATGATTTGATTCATGATTCATGATTCATTTCATGATTCATGATTCAATTTATGATTCAATTCATGATTCATGATTCGATTCATGATTCTTGATTCAATTCATGATTCATGATTCATGATTCATGATTCAATTCATGATTCATAATTCATGATTTGATTCATGATTCATGATTCTTGATTAATGATTTGATTCTTGATTTATGATTTGTTTCATGATTCATGATTTATGATTCAATTCATGATTTAGTTCATGATTCATGATTCAATTCATGATTAATGATTTATGATTCAATTCATGATTCATGATTCAACTCATGATTTAGTTCATGATTCATGATTCAATTCATGATTAATGATTTATGATTCAATTCATGATTCATGATTCATTTCATGATTTATTTCATGATTCATTTCATGATTTATGATTCATGATTCAATTCATGATTCAATTCATGATTCATGATTCAATTCATGATTCATGATTCATGATTCAATTCATGATTTATGATTCGATTCATGATTCATGATTCGATTCATGATTCATGATTCAATTCATGATTCATTTCATGATTCAATTCATGATTCATGATTCAATGCATGAATCATGATTCGATTCATGATTCATGATTCGATTCATGATTCAATTCATGATTCATGATTCATTTCATGATTCATGATTCAGGATTCAATTCATGATTCATGATGCATTTCATGATTCATGATTCAGGATTCATGATTCGATTCATGATTCATGATTCAATTATTGATTCCTGATTCATTTCATGATTCATGATTCAAATAATGATTCAATTCATGATTCATGATTCGATTCATGATTCGATTCATGATTCATGATTCAATTAATGATTCATGATTCAAATCATGATTTAAGATTCAATTTATTATTCATGATTCATGATTCAATTCATGATTCATGATTCATGATTAATGATTCAATTCATGATTCATGATTCGATTCATGATTCATGATTCGATTCATGATTCATGATTCGATTCATGATTCATGATTTAATTCATGATTCATGATTCATTTCATGATTCATTATTCAATTCATGATTCAATTCATGATTCGATTCATGATTCATGATTCCATTAATGATTTATGATTCATGATTCAATTCATGATTCATGATTCGATTCATGATTCATGATTTATGATTCTTGATTCATGATTTGATTCATGATTCCATTAATGATTTATGATTCATGATTCAATTCATGATTCATGATTCGATTCATGATTCATGATTTATGATTCTTGATTCATTATTTTATTCATGATTCATGATTCGTTTCATGATTCATGATTCATGATTCAATTCATGATTTAGTTCATGATTCGTTTCATGATTCATGATTCATGATTCAATTCATGATTAATAATTTATCTTTCAATTCATGATTCATGGTTCATTTCATGATTTAATTCATGATTCATTTCATGATTCATGTTTCAATTCATGATTCAATTCATGATTCATGATTCATGATTCGATTCATGATTCATGATTCAATTCATGATTCATTTAATGATTCAATTCATGATTCATGATTCAATTCATGATTCATTATTAGATTCATGATTCATGATTCGATTCATGATTCATGATTCAATTCATGATTCATGATTCATTTCATGATTCATGATTCATGATTCAATTTATGATTCAGTTCATGATTCATGATTCAATTCATGATTCATGATTTATGATTTAAATTAAGATTCAGGATTCATGATTCATGATTCAATTAATGATTCATAATTCATTTCATGATTAAATTCAAGATTCGTGATTCAATCCATGATTCAATTCATGATTCATGATTCGATTCATGATTCATGATTCGATTGAAGATTCATGATTTAATTCATGATTCATGAGTGGATTTATGATTCATGATTTAATTCATGATTCATGATTCAATTCATCATTCATGATTCAATTCATGATTCATGATTCAGGATTCATGATTCATGATTCAATTTATGATTCAGTTAATGATTCATGATTCAATTCATGATTCATGATCTATGATTTAAATTAAGATTCAGGATTCATGATTCATGATTCAATTAATGATTCATAATTAATTTCATGATTAAATTCATGATTCATTTCATGATTCATGATTCATGATTCAATCCATGATTCAATAAATGATTCATGATTCGATTCATGATTCATGATTCGATTGAAGAGTCATGATTTAATTCATGTTTAATTTGAAGATTCATGATTTAATTCATGATTCATGAGTCAATTTATGATTCATAATTCAATTCATGATTCATGGTTCATGATTCGATTCATGATTCAATTCATGATTCAATTCATGATTCAATTCATGATTCAATTCATGATTCATGATTCGATTAATGATTTATGATTCATTTCATGATTCATGATTCATGATTCAATTCATGATTCAATTCATGATTCATGATTCGATTCATGATTCATGATTTGATTCATGACTCATGATTCTTGATTCATGATTTGATTCATGATTTATGATTCGTTTCATGATTCATGATTTATGATTCAATTCATGATTTAGTTCATGATTCATGATTCAATTCATGATTAATTATTTATGATTCAATTCATGATTTATGATTCATGATTCAATTCATGATTGAATTCATGATTCATGATTCAATTCATGATTCATGATTAATGATTCAATTCATGATTTATGATTCAATTCATTATTCGTGATTCAATTCATGATTCATTTCATGATTCAATTCATGATTCATGATTCAATGCATGAATCATGATTCGATTCATGATTCATGATTCGATTCATGATTCAATTCATGATTCATGATTCGATTCATGATTCAATTCATGATTCATGATTCATTTCATGATTCGGGATTCAATTCATGATTCAGTTCATGATTCATGATTCAATTCATGATTCACGATTCATGATTCTATTCATGATTAATGATTTATGATTCAATATATGATTCATGATTCATTTCATGATTTATTTCATGATTCATTTCATGATTTATGATTCATGATTCAATTCATGATTGAATTCATTATTCATGATTCAATTCATGATTCATGATGCATGATTCAATTCATGATTTATGATTCGATTCATGATTCATGATTCAATTAATGATTCATGATGCATGATTCAATTCATGATTTATGATTCGATTCATGATTCTTGATTCAATTCATGATTCATGATTCATGATTCAATTCATGATTCATGATTTGATTCATGATTCATGATTCTTGATTCATGATTTGATTCATGATTTATGATTTGTTTCATGATTCATGATTTATGATTCAATTCATGATTTAGTTCATGATTCATGATTCAATTCATGATTAATGATTTATGATTCAATTCATGATTCATGATTCATTTCATGATTTATTTCATGATTCATTTCATGATTTATGATTCATGATTCAATTCATGATTCATTTCATGATTCAATTCATGATTCATGATTCAATGCATGAATCATGATTCGATTCATGATTCATGATTCGATTCATGATTCATGATTCGATTCATGATTCAATTCATGATTCATGATTCGATTCATGATTCAATCCATAATTTATTTCATGATTCATGATTCAATTCATGATTTATTTCATGATTCATGATTCAATTCATGATTCATGATTCATGTTTCAATTCATGATTCATTTCATGATTCATGATTCGATTCATGATTCATGATTCGTTTCATGATTCATGATTGAATTCATGATTCATGATTGAATTCAAGATTCATGATTAATTTCATGATTCATTATTCAATTCATGATTCATGATTCGATTTATGATTCATGATTCGATTCATGATTCATGATTCATGATTCATTATTCAATTCATGATTCATAATTTGTTTCATGATTCATGATTCAATTCATAATTCATGATTCATGATTCATGATTCAATTCATGATTCATGATTCATGACTCAATTCATGATTCATGATTCATGATTTGATTCATGATTCATGATTCTTGATTCATGATTTAGTTCATGATTCATGATTCAATTCATGATTCATGATTCAATTCATGATTCATGATTCATGATTCGATTCATGATTCATGATTCATGATTCATGATTCAATTCATGATTCATGATTCATGATTAGATTCATGATTCATAATTCATGATTCAATTCATGATTCATGATTCAATTAATGATTCATGATTTGATTCATGATTCATGATTCATTTCATGATTTATGATTCAATTTATGATTCAATTCATGATTCATGATTCGATTCATGATTCTTGATTCAATTCATGATTCATGATTCATGATTCATGATTCAATTCATGATTCATAATTCATGATTTGATTCATGATTCATGATTCTTGATTAATGATTTGATTCTTGATTTATGATTTGTTTCATGATTCATGATTTATGATTCAATTCATGATTTAGTTCATGATTCATGATTCAATTCATGATTAATGATTTATGATTCAATTCATGATTCATGATTCAACTCATGATTTAGTTCATGATTCATGATTCAATTCATGATTAATGATTTATGATTGAATTCATGATTCATGATTCATTTCATGATTTATTTCATGATTCATTTCATGATTTATGATTCATGATTCAATTCATGATTCAATTCATGATTCATGATTCAATTCATGATTCATGATTCATGATTCAATTCATGATTTATGATTCGATTCATGATTCATGATTCGATTCATGATTCATGATTCAATTCATGATTCATTTCATGATTCAATTCATGATTCATGATTCAATGCATGAATCATGATTCGATTCATGATTCATGATTCGATTCATGATTCAATTCATGATTCATGATTAATTTCATGATTCATGATTCAGGATTCAATTCATGATTCATGATGCATTTCATGATTCATGATTCAGGATTCATGATTCGATTCATGATTCATGATTCAATTATTGATTCCTGATTCATTTCATGATTCATGATTCATGATTCAAATCATGATTCAATTCATGATTCATGATTCGATTCATGATTCATGATTCAATTAATGATTCATGATTCAAATCATGATTTAAGATTCAATTTATTATTCATGATTCATGATTCATGATTCAATTCATGATTCAATTCATGATTCATGATTCATGATTAATGATTCAATTCATGATTCATGATTCGATTCATGATTCATGATTCGATTCATGATTCATGATTTAATTCATGATTCATGATTCATTTCATGATTCATTATTCAATTCATGATTCAATTCATGATTCGATTCATGATTCATGATTCCATTAATGATTTATGATTCATGATTCAATTCATGATTCATGATTCGATTCATGATTCATGATTTATGATTCTTGATTCATGATTTGATTCATGATTCCATTAATGATTTATGATTCATGATTCAATTCATGATTCATGATTCGATTCATGATTCATGATTTATGATTCTTGATTCATTATTTTATTCATGATTCATGATTCGTTTCATGATTCATGATTCATGATTCAATTCATGATTTAGTTCATGATTCGTTTCATGATTCATGATTCATGATTCAATTCATGATTAATGATTTATCTTTCAATTCATGATTCATGATTCATTTCATGATTTAATTCATGATTCATTTCATGATTCATGTTTCAATTCATGATTCAATTCATGATTCATGATTCATGATTCGATTCATGATTCATGATTCAATTCATGATTCATTTATTGATTCAATTCATGATTCATGATTCAATTCATGATTCATTATTAGATTCATGATTCATGATTCGATTCATGATTCATGATTCAATTCATGATTCATGATTCATTTCATGATTCATGATTCATGATTCAATTTATGATTCAGTTCATGATTCATGATTCAATTCATGATTCATGATTTATGATTTAAATTAAGATTCAGGATTCATGATTCATGATTCAATTAATGATTCATAATTCATTTCATGATTAAATTCAAGATTCGTGATTCAATCCATGATTCAATTCATGATTCATGATTCGATTCATGATTCATGATTCTATTGAAGATTCATGATTTAATTCATGATTCATGAGTGGATTTATGATTCATGATTTAATTCATGATTCATGATTCAATTCATCATTCATGATTCAATTCATGATTCATGATTCATTTTATGATTCATGATTCAATTTATGATTCAGTTAATGATTCATGATTCAATTCATGATTCATGATCTATGATTTAAATTAAGATTCAGGATTCATGATTCATGATTCAATTAATGATTCATAATTAATTTCATGATTAAATTCATGATTCATTTCATGATTCATGATTCATGATTCAATCCATGATTCAATTCATGATTCATGATTCGATTCATGATTCATGATTCGATTGAAGAGTCATGATTTAATTCATGATTAATTTGAAGATTCATGATTTAATTCATGATTCATGAGTCAATTTATGATTCATAATTCAATTCATGATTCATGGTTCATGATTCGATTCATGATTCAATTCATGATTCAATTCATGATTCAATTCATGATTCAATTCATGATTCATGATTCGATTAATGATTTATGATTCATTTCATGATTCATGATTCATGATTCAATTCATGATTCAATTCATGATTCATGATTCGATTCATGATTCATGATTTGATTCATGACTCATGATTCTTGATTCATGATTTGATTCATGATTTATGATTCGTTTCATGATTCATGATTTATGATTCAATTCATGATTTAGTTCATGATTCATGATTCAATTCATGATTAATTATTTATGATTCAATTCATGATTTATGATTCATGATTCAATTCATGATTGAATTCATGATTCATGATTCAATTCATGATTCATGATTAATGATTCAATTCATGATTTATGATTCAATTCATGATTCGTGATTCAATTCATGATTCATTTCATGATTCAATTCATGATTCATGATTCAATGCATGAATCATGATTCGATTCATGATTCATGATTCGATTCATGATTCAATTCATGATTCATGATTCGATTCATGATTCAATTCATGATTCATGATTCATTTCATGATTCATGATTCAGGATTCAATTCATGATTCAGTTCATGATTCATGATTCAATTCATGATTCACGATTCATGATTCTATTCATGATTAATGATTTATGATTCAATTTATGATTCATGATTCATTTCATGATTTATTTCATGATTCATTTCATGATTTATGATTCATGATTCAATTCATGATTGAATTCATTATTCATGATTCAATTCATGATTCATGATGCATGATTCAATTCATGATTTATGATTCGATTCATGATTCATGATTCAATTAATGATTCATGATGCATGATTCAATTCATGATTTATGATTCGATTCATGATTCTTGATTCAATTCATGATTCATGATTCATGATTCAATTCATGATTCATGATTTGATTCATGATTCATGATTCTTGATTCATGATTTGATTCATGATTTATGATTTGTTTCATGATTCATGATTTATGATTCAATTCATGATTTAGTTCATGATTCATGATTCAATTCATGATTAATGATTTATGATTCAATTCATGATTCATGATTCATTTCATGATTTATTTCATGATTCATTTCATGATTTATGATTCATGATTCAATTCATGATTCATTTCATGATTCAATTCATGATTCATGATTCAATGCATGAATCATGATTCGATTCATGATTCATGATTCGATTCATGATTCATGATTCGATTCATGATTCAATTCATGATTCATGATTCGATTCATGATTCAATTCATGATTCATGATTCATTTCATGATTCATGATTCGGGATTTAATTCATGATTCAGTTCATGATTCATGATTCAAATCATGATTCACGATTCATGATTCTATTCATGATTAATGATTTATGATTCAATTTATGATTCATGATTCATTTCATGATTTATTTCATGATTCATTTCATGATTTATGATTCATGATTCATTTCATGATTTATGATTCATGATTCAATTCATGATTGAATTCATGATTCATAATTCAATTCATGATTCATGATTCGATTCATGATTTATGATTCGATTCATGATTCAGTTCATGAATTATGATTCAATTCATGATTCATGATTTGATTCATGATTCATGATTCATGATTCATAATTCATGATTCAATTCCTGATTCATGATTCGATTCATGATTCATGATTCAGGATTCAATTCATGATTCAGTTCATGATTCATGATTCAATTCATGATTCATGATTCATGATTTGATTCATGATTCATGATTCATGATTCATAATTCATGATTCAATTCCTGATTCATGATTCGATTCATGATTCATGATTCAATTCATGATTCAATTCATGATTCATAATTCAATTCATGATTCATCGTTCATGATTTGATTCATGATTCAATTCATGATTCAATTCATGATCCATGATTCGATTAATGATTCATGATTCATTTCATAATTCATGATTCATGATTCAATTCATGATTCAATTCATGATTCATGATTCGATTCATGATTCATGATTCGATTCATGATTCATGATTCAATTAATGATTCATTATTCAAATCATGATTTATGATTCAATTCATGATTCATGATTCATGATTCA
Organism: Mixophyes fleayi; assembly: GCF_038048845.1. NCBI lineage: Eukaryota > Metazoa > Chordata > Amphibia > Anura > Limnodynastidae > Mixophyes > Mixophyes fleayi. The sequence goes on from NW_027448520.1 coordinate 121,718, forward strand.
TGATTCAATTCATGATTCAATTCATGATTCATGTTTCATGATTCATGATTTAATTCCTGAAACATGATTCGATTCATGATTCATGATTCAATTCATGAGTCATGATTCATGATTCGATTCATGATTCATGATTCATGATTAGATTCATATTTCATGATTCATGATTCAATTCATGATTTATGATTTGTTTCATGATTCATGATTCAATTCATAATTTATGATTCATGATTCATGATTCAATTCATGATTCAATTCATAATTTATGATTCATGATTCATGATTCAATTCATGATTCATGATTTGTTTCATGATTCAATTCATGATTCATGATTCATGACTCAATTCATGATTCATGATTCATGATTCAATTCATGATTCATGATTCAATGCATGAATCATGATTCAATTCATGTATCATGATTCGATTCATGATTCAATTCATGATTCATGATTCGATTCATGATTCAATTCATGATTCATGATTCGGGATTCAATTCATGATTCAGTTCATGATTCATGATTCAATTCATGATTCACGATTCATGATTCTATTCATGATTAATGATTTATGATTCAATTTATGATTCATGATTCATTTCATGATTCATGATTCGGGATTCAATTCATGATTCATTTCATGATTCATGATTCAATTCATGATTCACGATTCATGATTCTATTCATGATTAATGATTTATGATTCAATTTATGATTCATGATTCATTTCATGATTTATGATTCATGATTCATTTCATGATTTATGATTCATGATTCATTTCATGATTTATGATTCATGATTCAATTCATGATTGAATTCATGATTCATAATTCAATTCATGATTCATGATTCGATTCATGATTTATGATTCTATTCATGATTCAGTTCATGAATTATGATTCAATTCATGATTCATGATTTGATTCATGATTCATGATTCATGATTCATAATTCATGATTCAATTCCTGATTCATGATTCGATTCATGATTCATGATTCAGGATTCAATTCATGATTCAGTTCATGATTCATGATTCAATTCATGATTCATGATTCATGATTTGATTCATGATTCATGATTCATGATTCATAATTCATGATTCAATTCCTGATTCATGATTCGATTCATGATTCATGATTCAGGATTCAATTCATGATTCAGTTCATGATTCATGATTCTATTCATGATTAATGATTTATGATTCAATTTATGATTCATGATTCATTTCATGATTCATGATTCGGGATTCAATTCATGATTCAGTTCATGATTCATGATTCAATTCATGATTCACGATTCATGATTCTATTCATGATTAATGATTTATGATTCAATTTATGATTCATGATTCATTTCATGATTTATTTCATGATTCATTTCATGATTTATGATTCATGATTCAATTCATGATTGAATTCATTATTCATGATTCAATTCATGATTCATGATGCATGATTCAATTTATGATTTATGATTTGATTCATGATTCATGATTCAATTAATGATTCATGATGCATGATTCAATTTATGATTTATGATTCGATTCATAATTCTTGATTCAATTCATGATTCATGATTCATGATTCAATTCATGATTCATGATTTCATTCATGATTCATGATTCTTGATTCATGATTTGATTCATGATTTATGATTCGTTTCATGATTCATGATTTATGATTCAATTCATGATTCATGATTCATTTCATGATTTATTTCATGATTCATTTCATGATTTATGATTCATGATTTAATTGATGATTCATTTCATGATTCAATGCATGAATCATGATTCGATTCATAATTCATGATTCGATTCATGATTCATGATTCGATTCATGATTCAATTCATGATTCATGATTCGATTCATGATTCAATTCATGATTCATGATTCATGATTCGGGATTTAATTCATGATTCAGTTCATGATTCATGATTCAATTCATGATTCACGATTCATGATTCTATTCATGATTAATGATTTATGATTCAATTTATGATTCATGATTCATTTCATGATTTATGATTCATGATTCATTTCATGATTTATGATTCATGATTCATTTCATGATTTATGATTCATGATTCAATTCATGATTGAATTCATGATTCATAATTCAATTCATGATTCATGATTCGATTCATGATTTATGATTCTATTCATGATTCAGTTCATGAATTATGATTCAATTCATGATTCATGATTTGATTCATGATTCATGATTCATGATTCATAATTCATGATTCAATTCCTGATTCATGATTCGATTCATGATTCATGATTCAGGATTCAATTCATGATTCAGTTCATGATTCATGATTCAATTCATGATTCATGATTCATGATTTGATTCATGATTCATGATTCATGATTCATAATTCATGATTCAATTCCTGATTCATGATTCGATTCATGATTCATGATTCAGGATTCAATTCATGATTCAGTTCATGATTCATGATTCTGTTCATGATTAATGATTTATGATTCAATTTATGATTCATGATTCATTTCATGATTCATGATTCGGGATTCAATTCATGATTCAGTTCATGATTCATGATTCAATTCATGATTCACGATTCATGATTCTATTCATGATTAATGATTTATGATTCAATTTATGATTCATGATTCATTTCATGATTTATTTCATGATTCATTTCATGATTTATGATTCATGATTCAATTCATGATTGAATTCATTATTCATGATTCAATTCATGATTCATGATGCATGATTCAATTTATGATTTATGATTTGATTCATGATTCATGATTCAATTAATGATTCATGATGCATGATTCAATTCATGATTTATGATTCGATTCATAATTCTTGATTCGTTTCATGATTCATGATTTATGATTCAATTCATGATTCATGATTCATTTCATGATTTATTTCATGATTCATTTCATGATTTATGATTCATGATTTAATTGATGATTCATTTCATGATTCAATGCATGAATCATGATTCGATTCATGATTCATGATTCGATTCATGATTCATGATTCGATTCATGATTCAATTCATGATTCATGATTCGATTCATGATTCAATTCATGATTCATGATTCATGATTCGGGATTTAATTCATGATTCAGTTCATGATTCATGATTCAATTCATGATTCACGATTCATGATTCTATTCATGATTAATGATTTATGATTCAATTTATGATTCATGATTCATTTCATGATTTATTTCATGATTCATTTCATGATTTATGATTCATGATTCATTTCATGATTTATGATTCATGATTCAATTCATGATTGAATTCATGATTCATAATTCAATTCATGATTCATGATTCGATTCATGATTTATGATTCTATTCATGATTCAGTTTATGAATTATGATTCAATTCATGATTCATGATTTGATTCATGATTCATGATTCATGATTCATAATTCATGATTCAATTCCTGATTCATGATTCGATTCATGATTCATGATTCAATTCATGATTCAATTCATGATTCATAATTCAATTCATGATTCATCGTTCATGATTTGATTCATGATTCAATTCATGATTCAATTCATGATCCATGATTCGATTAATGATTCATGATTCATTTCATAATTCATGATTCATGATTCAATTCATGATTCATCGTTCATGATTTGATTCATGATTCAATTCATGATTCAATTCATGATCCATGATTCGATTAATGATTCATGATTCATTTCATAATTCATGATTCATGATTCAATTCATGATTCAATTCATGATTCATGATTCGATTCATGATTCATGATTCAATTAATGATTCATTATTCAAATCATGATTTATGATTCAATTCATGATTCATGATTCATGATTCATGATTCAATTCATGATTCAATTCATGATTCATGTTTCATGATTCATGATTTAATTCCTGAAACATGATTCGATTCATGATTCATGATTCAATTCATGAGTCATGATTCATGATTCGATTCATGATTCATGATTCATGATTAGATTCATATTTCATGATTCATGATTCAATTCATGATTTATGATTTGTTTCATGATACATGATTCAATTCATAATTTATGATTCATGATTCATGATTCAATTCATGATTCAATTCATAATTTATGATTCATGATTCATGATTTAATTCATGATTCATGATTTGTTTCATGATTCAATTCATGATTCATGATTCATGACTCAATTCATGATTCATGATTCATGATTTGATTCATGATTCATGATTCTTGATTCATGATTTAGTTCAGGATTCATGATTCAATTCATGATTAATGATTTATGATTCAATTCATGATTCATTTCATGATTTAATTCATGATTCGTTTCATGATTCTTGATTCATGATTCAATTCATGATTCAATTCATGATTCATGATTCGATTCATGATTCGATTCATGATTCATTATTCAATTCATGATTCATGATTCAATTCATGATTCATGATTCATGATTCGATTTATGATTCATGATTCATGATTCATGATTCATGATTCAATTCATGATTCACGATTCATGATTCAATTCATGATTCATGATTCATGATTACATTCATAATTCATGATTGATGATTCAATTCATGATTCATGATTCAATTCATGATTCATGATTTTTTTCATGATTCATGATTCATTTCATGATTCATGATTCAATTCATGATTCAATTCATGATTCATGATTTGATTCATGATTCAATTCATGATTCATGATTCATGATTTGATTCATGATTCATGATTCATGATTCATAATTCATGATTCAATTCCTGATTCATGATTCGATTCATGATTCAGGATTCAATTCATGATTCAGTTCATGATTCATGATTCTATTCATGATTAATGATTTATGATTCAATTTATGATTCATGATTCATTTCATGATTCATGATTCGGGATTCAATTCATGATTCAGTTCATGATTCATGATTCAATTCATGATTCACGATTCATGATTCTATTCATGATTAATGATTTATGATTCAATTTATGATTCATGATTCATTTCATGATTTATTTCATGATTCATTTCATGATTTATGATTCATGATTCAATTCATGATTGAATTCATTATTCATGATTCAATTCATGATTCATGATGCATGATTCAATTTATGATTTATGATTTGATTCATGATTCATGATTCAATTAATGATTCATGATGCATGATTCAATTCATGATTTATGATTCGATTCATAATTCTTGATTCAATTCATGATTCATGATTCATGATTCAATTCATGATTCATGATTTCATTCATGATTCATGATTCTTGATTCATGATTTGATTCATGATTTATGATTCGTTTCATGATTCATGATTTATGATTCAATTCATGATTCATGATTCATTTCATGATTTATTTCATGATTCATTTCATGATTTATGATTCATGATTTAATTGATGATTCATTTCATGATTCAATGCATGAATCATGATTCGATTCATGATTCATGATTCGATTCATGATTCATGATTCGATTCATGATTCAATTCATGATTCATGATTCGATTCATGATTCAATTCATGATTCATGATTCATGATTCGGGATTTAATTCATGATTCAGTTCATGATTCATGATTCAATTCATGATTCACGATTCATGATTCTATTCATGATTAATGATTTATGATTCAATTTATGATTCATGATTCATTTCATGATTTATTTCATGATTCATTTCATGATTTATGATTCATGATTCATTTCATGATTTATGATTCATGATTCAATTCATGATTGAATTCATGATTCATAATTCAATTCATGATTCATGATTCGATTCATGATTTATGATTCTATTCATGATTCAGTTTATGAATTATGATTCAATTCATGATTCATGATTTGATTCATGATTCATGATTCATAATTCATGATTCAATTCCTGATTCATGATTCGATTCATGATTCATGATTCAATTCATGATTCAATTCATGATTCATAATTCAATTCATGATTCATCGTTCATGATTTGATTCATGATTCAATTCATGATTCAATTCATGATCCATGATTCGATTAATGATTCATGATTCATTTCATAATTCATGATTCATGATTCAATTCATGATTCATCGTTCATGATTTGATTCATGATTCAATTCATGATTCAATTCATGATCCATGATTCGATTAATGATTCATGATTCATTTCATAATTCATGATTCATGATTCAATTCATGATTCAATTCATGATTCATGATTCGATTCATGATTCATGATTCAATTAATGATTCATTATTCAAATCATGATTTATGATTCAATTCATGATTCATGATTCATGATTCATGATTCAGTTCATGATTCAATTCATGATTCATGTTTCATGATTCATGATTTAATTCCTGAAACATGATTCGATTCATGATTCATGATTCAATTCATGAGTCATGATTCATGATTCGATTCATGATTCATGATTCATGATTAGATTCATATTTCATGATTCATGATTCAATTCATGATTTATGATGTGTTTCATGATACATGATTCAATTCATAATTTATGATTCATGATTCATGATTCAATTCATGTTTAAATTCATAATTTATGATTCATGATTCATGATTTAATTCATGATTCATGATTTGTTTCATGATTCAATTCATGATTCATGATTCATGACTCAATTCATGATTCATGATTCATGATTTGATTCATGATTCATGATTCTTGATTCATGATTTAGTTCAGGATTCATGATTCAATTCATGATTAATGATTTATGATTCAATTCATGATTCATGATTCATTTCATGATTTAATTCATGATTCGTTTCATGATTCTTGATTCATGATTCAATTCATGATTCAATTCATGATTCATGATTCGATTCATGATTCGATTCATGATTCATTATTCAATTCATGATTCATGATTCAATTCATGATTCATGATTCATGATTCGATTTATGATTCATGATTCATGATTCATGATTCATGATTCAATTCATGATTCACGATTCATGATTCAATTCATGATTCATGATTCATGATTACATTCATAATTCATGATTGATGATTCAATTCATGATTCATGATTCAATTCATGATTCATGATTTGATTCATGATTCATGATTCATTTCATGATTCATGATTCAATTCATGATTCAATTCATGATTCATGATTTGATTCATGATTCGATTCATGATTCTTGATTCAATTCATGATTCATGATTCAATTCATGATTCATGATTTGATTCATGATTTATGATTCGTTTCATGATTCATGATTTATGATTCAATTCATGATTTAGTTCATGATTCATGATTCAATTCATGATTAAAGATTTATGATTCAATTCATGATCCATGATTCATTTCATGATTTATTTCATGATATATTTCATGATTTATGATTCATGATTCAATTCATGATTGAATTCATGATTCATGATTCAATTCATGATTCATGATGCATGATTCAATTCATGATTTATGATTCGATTCATGATTCATGATTCAATTAATGATTCATGATGCATGATTCAATTCATGATTTATGATTCGATTCATGATTCATGATTCAATTCATGATTCATGATTCAATTCATGATTCATTTCAAGATTCAATTCATGATTCATGATTCAATGCATGAATCATGATTCGATTCATGATTCATGATTCGATTCATGATTAAATTCATGATTCATGATTCATTTCATGATTCATGATTCAGGATTCAATTCATGATTCAGTTCATGATTCATGATTCAATTCATGATTCATGATTCATGATTCGATTCATGATTCATGATTCATGATTCATAATTCATGATTCAATTCCTGATTCATGATTCGATTCATGATTCATGATTCAATTCATGATTCAATTCATGATTCATAATTCAATTCATGATTCATGGTTCATGATTTGATTCATGATTCAATTTATGATTCAATTCATGATTCAATTCATGATTCAATTCATGATTCATGATTCGATTAATGATTCATGATTCATTTCATGATTCATGATTCATGATTCAATTCATGATTCAATTCATGATTCATGATTCGATCTATGATTCATGATTCGATTCATGATTCAATTAATGATTCATGATTCAAATCATGATTCATGATTCAATTCATGATTCATGAATCAATTCATGATTCAATTCATGATTCATAATTCAATTCATGATTCATGGTTCATGATTTGATTCATGATTCAATTCATGATTCAATTCATGATTCAATTCATGATTCATGATTCGATTAATGATTCATGATTCATTTCATGATTCATGATTCATGATTCAATTCATGATTCAATTCATGATTCATGATTCGATTCATGATTCATGATTCGATTCATGATTCAATTAATGATTCATGATTCAAATCATGATTCATGATTCAATTCATGATTCATGATTCATGATTCAATTCATGAATCAATTCATGATTCATGATTCGATTAATGATTCATGATTCATTTCATGATTCATGATTCAATTCATGATTCAATTCATGAATTATGATTCGATTCATGATTCATGATTCGATTCATGATTCATGATTCAATTAATGATTCATTATTCAAATTATGATTTATGATTCAATTCATGATTCATGATTCATGATTCATGATTCAATTCATGATTCAATTCATGATTCAATTCATGATTCATGATTCATGATTCATGATTCAATTCATGATTCATGATTCAATTCATGATTCATGGTTCATGATTTGATTCATGATTCAATTTATGATTCAATTCATGATTCAATTCATGATTCATGATTCGATTAATGATTCATGATTCATTTCATGATTCATGATTCATGATTCATGATTCAATTCATGAGTCAATTCATGATTCATGATTCGATCTATGATTCATGATTCGATTCATGATTCAATTAATGATTCATGATTCAAATCATGATTCATGATTCAATTCATGATTCATGATTCAATTCATGATTCAATTCATGATTCATAATTCAATTCATGATTCATGGTTCATGATTTGATTCATGATTTATTCATGATTTGATTCATGATTCATGATTTGATTCATGATTCATGATTCAATTCATGCTTCATGATTCATGATTCATGATTTAATTCCTGAAACATGATTCGATTCATGATTCATGATTCAATTCATGAGTCATGATTCATGATTCGATTCATGATTCATGATTCATGATTTGATTCATATTTCATGATTCATGATTCAATTCATGATTCATGATTTGTTTCATGATTCATGATTCAATTCATAATTTATGATTCATGATTCATGATTCAATTCATGATTTATGATTCAATTCATAATTTATGATTCATGATTCATGATTCAATTCATGATTCATGATTTGTTTCATGATTCAATTCATGATTCATGATTCATGACTCAATTCATAATTCATGACTCAATTCATGATTCATGACTCATGATTTGATTCATGATTCATGATTCTTGATTCATGATTTAGTTCATGATTCATGATTCATGATTCGATTCATGATTTGATTCATGATTCATGATTCGTTTCATGATTCATGATTCATGATTCAATTCATGATTTAGTTCATGATTCATGATTCAATTCATGATTAATGATTTATGATTCAATTCATGATTCATGATTCATTTCATGATTTAATTCATGATTCATTTCATGATTCTTGATTCATGATTCAATTCATGATTCAATTCATGATTCATGATTCGATTCATGATTCGATTCATGATTCATTATTCAATTCATGATTCATGATTCAATTCATGATTCATGATTCATGATTCGATTCATGATTCATGATTCATGATTAGATTCATGATTCATGATTCAATTCATGATTCATGATTCAATTCATGATTCATGATTCAATTCATGATTCAATTCATGATTCATGATTTGATTCATGATTCATGATTTGATTCATGATTCATGATTCAATTCATGATTCAATTCATGATTCATGATTTGATTCATGATTCGATTCATGATTCTTGATTCAATTCATGATTCATGATTCATGATTTATGATTCAATTCATGATTCATGATTTATGATTCAATTCATGATTTAGTTCATGATTCAATTCATGATTAATGATTTATGATTCAATTCATGATTCATGATTCATTTCATGATTTATTTCATGATTCATTTCATGATTTATGATTCATGATTCAATTCATGATTGAATTCATGATTCATGATTCAATTCATGATTCATGATTCAATTCATGATTGAATTCATGAATCATGATTCGATTCATGATTCATGATTCGATTCATGATTCATGATTCATTTCATGATTCATGATTCAGGATTCAATTTATGATTCAGTTCATGATTCATGATTCAATTCATGATTCATGATTTATGATTTAAATTAAGATTCATGATTCATGATTCATGATTCAATTAATGATTCATAATTCATTTCATGATTAAATTCATGATTCATTTCATGATTCATGATTCATGATTCAATCCATGATTCAATTCATGATTCATGATTCGATTCATGATTCATGATTCATTTCATGATTCATGATTCATGATTCAATTCATGATTCATGATTCATTTCTTGATTCATGATTCATGATTCAATTCATGATTCATGATTCAATTTATGATTCATGATTCAATTCATGATTCATGATTCATGATTCAATTCATGATTCAATTCATGATTCATGATTTAATTCATGATTCATGATTAGATTCATAATTCATGATTCATGATTCAATTCATGATTCATGATTTGATTCATAATTCATGATTCATTTCATGATTCATGATTCAATTCATGATTCATGATTCGATTCATGATTCGATTCATGATTCTTGATTCAATTCATGATTCATGATTCATGATTCATGATTCAATTCATGATTCATGATTCATGATTTGATTCATGATTCATGATTCATGATTTGATTCATGATTTGTGATTCGTTTCATGATTCATGATTTATGATTCAATTCATGATTTATTTCATTATTGATGATTCAATTCATGATTAATGATTTATGATTCAATTCATGATTCATGATTCATTTCATGATTTATTTCATGATTCATTTCATGATTTATGATTCATGATTCAATTCATGATTGAATTCATGATTCATGATTCATGATTCAATTCATGATTTATGATTCGATTCATGATTCATGATTCAATTCATGATTCATGATTCAATCCATGATTCAATTCATGATTCATGATTCGATTCATGATTCATGATTCGATTGAAGATTCATGATTTAATTCATGATTCATGGTTCATGATTAGATTCATGATTCAATTCATGATTCAATTCAATATTTCTTGATTCGATTAATGATTCATGATTCATTTCATGATTCATGGTTCATGATTCAATTTATGATTCAGTTCATGATTCATGATTCATGATTCAATTTATGATTCAGTTCATGATTCATGATTCGATTCATGATTCATGATTCGATTCATGATTTATGATTCAATTCATGATTCATGATTTGATTCATGATTCATGATTCATTTCATGATTCATGATTCAATTCATGATTCAATTCATGATTCATGATTTGATTCATGATTCGATTCATGATTCTTGATTCAATTCATGATTCATGATTCATGATTCATGATTCAATTCATGATTCATGATTTGATTCATGATTCATGATTCTTGATTCATGATTTTATTCATGATTTATGATTCGTTTCATGATTCATGATTTATGATTCAATTCATGATTCATGATTCATTTCATGATTTATTTCATGATTCATTTCATGATTTATGATTCATGATTCAATTCATGATTGAATTCATGATTCATGATTCAATTCATAATTCATGATGCATGATTCAATTCATGATTTATGATTCGATTCATGATTCATGATTCAATTCATGATTCATTTCAAGATTCAATTCATGATTCATGATTCAATGCATGAATCATGATTCGATTCATGATTCATGATTCGATTCATGATTCATGATTCATTTCATGATTCATGATTCAGGATTCAATTCATGATTCAGTTCATGATTCATGATTCAATTCATGATTCATGATTTGATTCATGATTCGATTCATGATTCTTGATTCAATTCATGATTCATGATTCATGATTCATGATTCAGTTCATGATTCATGATTCGATTCATGATTCATGATTTATGATTTAAATTAAGATTCATGATTCATGATTCATGATTCAATTAATGATTCATAATTCATTTCATGATTAAATTCATGATTCATTTCATGATTCGTGATTCATGATTCAATCCATGATTCAATTCATGATTCATGATTCGATTCATGATTCATGATTCAATTAAAGATTCATGATTTAATTCATGATTCATGAGTCATGATTCAATTCATGATTCATGATTCAATTCATGATTCATGATTCGATTCATGATTCATGATTCGATTCATGATTCATGATTCAATTCATGATTCATGATTCATTTCATGATTCATGATTCATGATTCAATTCATGATTCAATTCATGATTCATGATTTAATTCATGATTCGTGATTCAATTCATGATTAATGATTTGATTCATGATTCATGATTCATTTCATGATTCATGATTCAATTCATGATTCGATTCATGATTCGATTCATGATTCTTGATTCAATTCATGATTCATGAATCATGATTTGATTCATGATTCATGATACTTGATTCATGATTTGATTCATGATTTATGATTCGTTTCATGATTCATGATTTAATTTCATGATTCATGATTCAATTCATGATTAATGATTTATGATTCAATTCATGATTCATGATTCATTTCATGATTTATTTCATGATTCATTTCATGATTTATGATTCATGATTCAATTCATGATTCAATTCATGATTCATGATTCAATTCATGATTCATGATTCATGATTCAATTCATGATTTATGATTCGATTCATGATTCATGATTCAATTCATGATTCGATTCATGATTCTTGATTCAATCATGATTCATGATTCATGATTCATGATTCAATTCATGATTTCATGATTCATGATTTGATTCATGATTCATGATTCTTGATTCATGATTTGATTCATGATTTGTGATTCGTTTCATGATTCATGATTTATGATTCAATTCATGATTTATTTCATTATTCATGATTCAATTCATGATTAATGATTTATGATTCAATTCATGATTCATGATTCATTTCATGATTTATTTCATGATTCATTTCATGATTTATGATTCATGATTTCAATTCATGATTGAATTCATGATTCATGATTCAATTCATGATTCATGATTCATGATTCAATTCATGATTTATGATTCGATTCATGATTCATGATTCAATTCATGATTCATGATTCAATCCATGATTCAATTCATGATTCATGATTCGATCATGATTCATGATTCGAATTGAAGATTCATGATTTTAATTCATGATTCATGGTTCATGATTTGATTCATGATTCAATTCATGATTCAATTCATGATTCTTGATTCGATTAATGATTCATGATTCATTTCATGATTCATGATACATGATTCAATTTATGATTTAATTCATGATTCATGAGTCATGATTCAATTCATGATTCATGATTCAATTCATGATTCATGATTCGATTCATGTATGATTCATGATTCGATCATGATTCATGATTCAATTCATGATTCATGATTCATTTCATGATTCATGATTCATGATTCAATTCATGATTCAATTCATGATTCATTATTTAATTCATGATTCGTGATTCAATTCATGATTCATGATTTGATTCATGATTTCATGATTCATTTCATGATTCATGATTCAATCATGATTCATGATTCGATTCATGATTCGATTCATGATTCTTGATTCAATTCATGATTCATGATTCATGATTCATGATTCAAATTATGATTCATGATTCATGATTTGATTCATGATTCATGATACTTGATTCATGATTTGATTCATGATTTATAGATTCGTTTCATGATTCATGATTTATTTCATGATTCATGATTCAATTCATGATTAATGATTTATGATTCAATTCATGATTCATGATTCATTTCATGATTTATTTCATGATTCATTTCATGATTTATGATTCATGATTCAATTCATGATTCAATTCATGATTCATGATTCAATTCATGATTCATGATTCATGATTCAATTCATGATTTATGATTCGATTCATGATTCATGATTCATGATTCAATCCATGATTCAATTCATGATTCATGATTCGATTCATGATTCATGATTCGATTAAAGATTCATGATTTAATTCATGATTCATGGTTCATGATTTGATTCATGATTCAATTCATGATTCAATTCATGATTCCAATTCATGATTCATGATTCGATTCATGATTCATGATTTCGATTAAAGATTCATGATTTAATTCATGATTCATGGTTCATGATTTGATTCATGATTCAATTCATGATTCAATTCATGATTCATGATTCGATTAATGATTCATGATTCGATTCATGATTCGATTCATGATTCTTGATTCAATTCATGATTCATGATTCATGATTCATGATTCAATTCATGATTCATGATTCATGATTTGATTCATGATTCATGATTCTTGATTCATGATTTGATTCATGATTTGTGATTCGTTTCATGATTCATGATTTATGATTCAATTCATGATTTATTTCATTATTCATGATTCAATTCATGATTAATGATTTATGATTCAATTCATGATTCATGATTCATTTCATGATTTATTTCATGATTCATGTTCATGATTTATGATTCATGATTCAATTCATGATTGAATTCATGATTCATGATTCAATTCATGATTCATGATTCATGATTCAATTCATGATTTATGATTCGATTCATGATTCATGATTCAATTCATGATTCATGATTCAATCCATGATTCAATTCATGATTCATGATTCGATTCATGATTCATGATTCGATTGAAGATTCATGATTTAATTCATGATTCATGGTTCATGATTTGATTCATGATTCAATTCATGATTCAATTCATCGATTCTTGATTCGATTAATGATTCATGATTCATTTCATGATTCATGATTCATGATTCAATTTATGATTCAGTTCATGATTCATGATTTCATGATTCAATTTATGATTCAGTTCATGATTCATGATTCGATTCATGATTCATGATTCGATTCATGATTTATGATTCAATTCATGATTCATGATTTGATTCATGATTCATGATTCATTTCATGATTCATGATTCAATTCATGATTCATGATTTGATTCATGATTCGATCATGATTCTTGATTCAATCATGATTCATGATTCAATCCATGATTCAATTCATGATTCATGATTCGATTCATGATTCATGATTCGATTGAAGATTCATGATTTAATTCATGATTCATGGTTCATGATTTGATTCATGATTCAATTCATGATTCAATTCATGATTCTTGATTCGATTAATGATTCATGATTCATTTCATGATTCATGATACATGATTCAATTATGATTTAATTCATGATTCATGAGTCATGATTCAATTCATGATTCATGATTCAATTCATGATTCATGATTCGATTCATGATTCATGATTCGATTCATGATTCATGATTCAATTCATGATTCATGATTCATTTCATGATTCATGATTCATGATTCAATTCATGATTCAATTCATGATTCATTATTTAATTCATGATTCGTGATTCAATTCATGATTCATGATTTGATTCATGATTCATGATTCATTTCATGATTCATGATTCAATTCATGATTCATGATTCGATTCATGATTCGATTCATGATTCTTGATTCAATTCATGATTCATGATTCATGATTCATGATTCAATTCATGATTCATGATTCATGATTTGATTCATGATTCATGATACTTGATTCATGATTTGATTCATGATTTATGATTCGTTTCATGATTCATGATTTATTTCATGATTCATGATTCAATTCATGATTAATGATTTATGATTCAATTCATGATTCATGATTCATTTCATGATTTATTTCATGATTCATTTCATGATTTATGATTCATGATTCAATTCATGATTCAATTCATGATTCATGATTCAATTCATGATTCATGATTCATGATTCAATTCATGATTTATGATTTGATTCATGATTCATGATTCATGATTCAATCCATGATTCAATTCATGATTCATGATTCGATTCATGATTCATGATTCGATTGAAGATTCATGATTTAATTCATGATTCATGGTTCATGATTTGATTCATGATTCAATTCATGATTCAATTCATGATTCATGATTCGATTAATGATTCATGATTCGATTCATGATTCGATTCATGATTCTTGATTCAATTCATGATTCATGATTCATGATTCATGATTCAATTCATGATTCATGATTCATGATTTGATTCATGATTCATGATTCTTGATTCATGATTTGATTCATGATTTGTGATTCGTTTCATGATTCATGATTTATGATTCAATTCATGATTTATTTCATTATTCATGATTCAATTCATGATTAATGATTTATGATTCAATTCATGATTCATGATTCATTTCATGATTTATTTCATGATTCATTTCATGATTTATGATTCATGATTCAATTCATGATTGAATTCATGATTCATGATTCAATTCATGATTCATGATTCATGATTCAATTCATGATTTATGATTCGATTCATGATTCATGATTCAATTCATGATTCATGATTCAATCCATGATTCAATTCATGATTCATGATTCGATTCATGATTCATGATTCGATTGAAGATTCATGATTTAATTCATGATTCATGGTTCATGATTTGATTCATGATTCAATTCATGATTCAATTCATGATTCTTGATTCGATTAATGATTCATGATTCATTTCATGATTCATAATTCATGATTCAATTTATGATTCAGTTCATGATTCATGATTCATGATTCAATTTATGATTCAGTTCATGATTCATGATTCGATTCATGATTCATGATTCGATTCATGATTTATGATTCAATTCATGATTCATGATTTGATTCATGATTCATGATTCATTTCATGATTCATGATTCAATTCATGATTCATGATTTGATTCATGATTCGATTCATGATTCTTGATTCAATTCATGATTCATGATTCATGATTCATGATTCAATTCATGATTCATGATTTGATTCATGATTCATGATTCTTGATTCATGATTTTATTCATGATTTATGATTCGTTTCATGATTCATGATTTATGATTCAATTCATGATTCATGATTCATTTCATGATTTATTTCATGATTCATTTCATGATTTAGGATTCATGATTCAATTCATGATTGAATTCATGATTCATGATTCAATTCATGATTCATGATGCATGATTCAATTCATGATTTATGATTCGATTCATGATTCATGATTCAATTCATGATTCATTTCAAGATTCAATTAATGATTCATGATTCAATGCATGAATCATGATTCGATTCATGATTCATGATTCATTTCATGATTCATGATTCAGGATTCAATTCATGATTCAGTTCATGATTCATGATTCAATTCATGATTCATGATTTGATTCATGATTCGATTCATGATTCTTGATTCAATTCATGATTCATGATTCATGATTCATGATTCATGATTCATGATTCAGTTCATGAATTATGATTCGATTCATGATTCATGATTTATGATTTAAATTAAGATTCATGATTCATGATTCATGATTCAATTAATGATTCATAATTCATTTCATGATTAAATTCATGATTCATTTCATGATTCGTGATTCATGATTCAATCCATGATTCAATTCATGATTCATGATTCGATTCATGATTCATGATTCAATTCATGATTCATGATTCAATTCATGATTCATGATTTGATTCATGATTCATGATTCGATTCATGATTCATGATTCAATTCATGATTCATGATTCATTTCATGATTCATGATTCATGATTCAATTCATGATTCAATTCATGATTCATGATTTAATTCATGATTCGTGATTCAATTCATGATTCATGATTTGATTCATGATTCATGATTCATTTCATGATTCATGATTCAATTCATGATTCATGATTCGATTCATGATTCGTTTCATGATTCTTGATTCAATTCATGATTCATGATTCATGATTCATGATTCAATTCATGATTCATGATTCATGATTTGATTCATGATTCATGATACTTGATTCATGATTTGATTCATGATTTATGATTCGTTTCATGATTCATGATTTATTTCATGATTCATGATTCAATTCATGATTAATGATTTATGATTCAATTCATGATTTATTTCATGATTCATTTCATGATTTATGATTCATGATTCAATTCATGATTGAATTCATGATTCATGATTCAATTCATGATTCATGATTCATGATTCAATTCATGATTTATGATTCGATTCATGATTCATGATTCATGATTCAATCCATGATTCAATTCATGATTCATGATTCGATTCATGATTCATGATTCGATTGAAGATTCATGATTTAATTCATGATTCATGGTTCATGATTTGATTCATGATTCAATTCATGATTCAATTCATGATTCATGATTCGATTAATGATTCATGATTCATTTCATGATTCATGATTCATGATTCAATTTATGATTCAATTCATGATTCATGATTCGATTCATGATTCATGATTCGATTCATGATTCATGATTCGATTCATGATTCATGATTCAAATCATGATTTATGATTCAATTCATGATTCATGATTCAATTCATGATTCAATTCATGATTCATGATTCATGATTTGATTCTTGATTCATGATTCTTGATTCATGATTTGATTCATGATTTATGATTCGTTTCATGATTCATGATTTATGATTCAATTCATGATTTAGTGCATGATTCATGATTCAATTCATGATTAATGATTTATGATTCAATTCATGATTCATGATTCATTTCATGATTTATTTCATGATTCATTTCATGATTTATGATTCATGATTCAATTCATGTTTGAATTCATGATTCATGATTCAATTCATGATTCATGAATCATGATTCAATGCATGAATCATGATTTGATTTATGATTCATGATTCGATTCATGATTCATGATTCATTTCATGATTCAGGATTCAATTCATGATTCAGTTCATGATTTATGATTCAATTCATGATTCATGATTCATGATTCGATTCATGATTCATGATTCATGATTCAATTCATGATTCATGATTCAAGATTCAAATCATGATTCATGATTCAATTCATGATTCATGATTCATGATTCATGATTCATGATTCAATTCATGATTCAATTCATGATTCATGATTTATGATTCATGATTCATGATTCATGATTCAATTCATGATTCATGATTCGATTCATGATTCATGATTCAATTCATGATTCATTTAATGATTCAATTCATGATTCAATTCATGATTCATGATTCGATTCATGACTTATGATTCGATTCATGATTCATGATTCAATTCATGATTCAATTCATGATTCAATTCATGATTCAGTTCATGATTCATGATTCAATTCATGATTCATGATTTATGATTCAAATTAAGATTCATTAATCAAATAAAGATTCATAATTCATTTCATGATTAAATTCATGATTCATGATTTAATTAATGATTCACTATTCATGAATCATAATTCGATTCATGATTCATGATTTAATTCACGATTCATGATTCATGATTCAATCCATGATTCAATTCATGATTAATGATTCATTAATTCAATTCATGATTCATGATTCATAATTCATGGTTCATGATTCAATTCATGATTCATGATTCAATTAATGATTCATTTCATGATTCAATTCATGATTCATGATTTAATTCATGATTCAATTCATGATTCATTTCATGATTCATGATTTAATTCATGATTCGATTCATGATTCATTATTCAATTCATGATTCAATTCATGATTCATGATTCAATTCATGATTCATGATTCAATTCATGATTCATGATTCATGATTTGATTCATGATTCATGATTCATGATTCATGATTCATGATTCAATTCATGATTCATGATTCATGATTCATGATTAGATTCATAATTCATGATTCATGATTCAATTCATGATTCATGATTCAATTCATGATTCATGATTCGATTCATGATTCATGATTCATTTCATGATTCAATTCATGATTCATTTCATGATTCACGATTCATGATTCATGATTCATGATTCGATTCATGATTCGATTCATGATTCGATTCACGATTCATGATTCATGATTCGATTCATGATTCATGATTCAATTCATGATTCAATTCATGATTCATGATTCTATTCATGATTCGATTCATTATTCATGATTCGATTCATGATTCATTTCATGATTCATGATTCAATTCATGATTTAGTTCATGATTCATGATTTATGATTCAATTCATGATTCAATTCATGATTCATGATTCATGATTTGATTCATGATTCATAATTCAATTCATGATTCATGATTCATGGTTCATGATTTAATTCATGATTCATGATTCAATTAATGATTCAATTCATGATTCTTTTTATGATTCATGATTTAATTCATGATTCGATTCATGATTCATGATTTGATTCATGATTCATGATTCTATTCATGATTCATGATTCTATTCATGATTCATGATTCAATTCATGATTCATGATTCATTTCATGATTCATTATTCAATTCAAGATTCAATTCATGATTCATGATTCTATTCATGATTCATGATTCTATTCATGATTCATGATTCAATTCATGATTCATGATTCATTTCATGATTCATTATTCAATTCAAGATTCAATTCATGATTCGATTCATGATTCATGATTCCATTCATGATTCATGATTCATGATTTAATTCATGATTCATGATTCATGATTCGATTCATGATTCATGATTCATGATTCTTGATTCATGATTTGATTCATGATTCATGATTCGTTTCATGATTCATGATTCAATTCATGATTTAGTTCATGATTCATGATTCAATTCATGATTAATGATTTATGATTCAATTCATGATTCATGATTCATTTCATGATTTAATTCATGATTCATTTCATGATTCATGATTCAATTCATGATTCAATTCATGATTCATGATTCAATTCATGATTCATGATTTGTTTCATGATTTATGTTTCAATTCATAATTTATGATTCATGATTCATGATCCATTTCATGATTCTTTATTCATGATTCAATTCATGATTCAATTCATGATTCATGATTCGATTCATGATTCATGATTCAATTCATGATTCATGATTCAATTCATGATTCATGATTCATGATTCGATTCATGATTCATGATTCATGATTCATGATTCATGATTCAATTCATGATTCATGATTTGATTCATGATTCATGATTAATTTCATGATTCATGATTCAATTCATGATTCAATTCATGATTCATGATTCGATTTATGATTCTTGATTCAATTCATGATTCATGATTCATGATTCAATTCAGGATTCATGATTCATGATTTGATTCATGATTCATGATTCGTTTCATGATTCATGATTTATGATTCAATTCATGATTTAGTTCATGATTCATGATTCAATTCATGATTAATGATTTATGATTCAATTCATGCTTCAGAATTTATTTCATGATTTATTTCATGATTCATTTCATGATTAATGATTCATGATTCAATTCATGATTGAATTCATGATTCATGATTCAATTCATGATTCATGATTAAATTCATGATTTATGATTCGATTCATGATTCATGATTCAATTTATAATTCATTTCATGATTCAATTCATGATTCATGATTCAATTCATGATTCAATTCATGATTCATGATTCATGATTCAATTCATGATTCATGATTCGATTCATGATTCATGATTCGATTCATGATTCATGATTCAATTCATGATTCATGATTCATTTCATGATTCCATTCATGATACATGATTCATGATTCAATTCATGATTCTTGATTCATGATTTGATTCATGATTTATGATTCGTTTCATGATTCATGATTCATGATTCAATTCATGATTGAATTCATGATTCATGATTTAATTCATGATTCGTGATTCAATTCATGATTCATGATTTGATTCATGATTCATGATTCATTTCATGATTCATGATTCAATTCATGATTCATGATTCGATTCATGATTCAATTCATGATTCTTGATTCAATTCATGATTCATGATTCATGATTCATGATTCAATTCATGATTCATGACTCATGATTTGATTCATGATTCATGATTCTTGATTCATGATTTGATTCATGATTTATGATTCGTTTCATGATTCATGATTTATGATTCAATTCATGATTTATTTCATGATTCATGATTCAATTAATGATTTATGATTCAATTCATGATTCATGATTGATTTCATGATTTATTTCATGATTCATTTCATGATTTATGATTCATGATTCAATTCATGATTCAATTCATGATTCATGGTTCAATTCATGATTCATGATTCATGATTCAATTCATGATTTATGATTCGATTCATGATTCATGATTCAATTCATGATTCATAATTCAATCCATGATTCAATTCATGATTCATGATTCGATTCATGATTCATGATTCGATTGAAGATTCATGATTTAATTCATGATTCATGGTTCATGATTTGATTCATGATTCAATTCATGATTCAATTCATGATTCATGATTCGATTAATGATTCATGATTCATTTCATGATTCATGATTCATGATTCAATTTATGATTCAATTCATGATTCATGATTCGATTCATAATTCATGATTCGATTCATGATTCATGATTCATGATTCAATTCATGATTCAATTCATGATTCATGATTCATGATTTGATTCTTGATTCATGATTCATGATTCCATTCATGATTCATGATTTATGATTCGTTTCATGATTCATGATTTATGATTCAATTCATGATTCGTTTCATGATTCATGATTCCATTCATGATTCATGATTCGTGATTTAATTCATGATTCATGATTCATGATTCGATTCATGATTCATGATTCATGATTCATGATTCATGATTCAATTCATGATTAATGATTTATGATTCAATTCATGATTCATGATTCATTTCATGATTTAATTCATGATTCATTTCATGAATTATGATTCATGATTGAATTCATGATTCAATTCATGATTCATGATTCAATTCATGATTCATGATTCATGATATGATTCAGGATTCATGATTCATGATTTGATTCATGATTCATGATTCTTGATTCATGATTTGATTCTTGATTTACGATTCGTTTCATGATTCATGATTTATGATTCAATTCATGATTTAGTTCATGATTCATGATTCAATTCATGATTAATGATTTATGATTCAATTCATGATTCAGAATTTATTTCATGATTTATTTCATGATTCATTTCATGATTCATGATTCATGATTCATGATTCAATTCATGATTGAATTCATGATTCATGATTCAATTCATGATTCATGATTAAATTCATGATTTATGATTCGATTCATGATTCATGATTCAATTTATGATTCATTTTATGATTCAATTCATGATTCATGATTCATGATTCAATTCATGATTCAATTCATGATTCATGATTCATGATTCAATTCATGATTCATGATTCGATTCATGATTCATGATTCATGATTCGATTCATGATTCATGATTAAATTCATGATTCATGATTCATTTCATGATTCCATTCATGATACATGATTCATGATTCAATTCATGATTCTTGATTCATGATTTGATTCATGATTTATGATTCGTTTCATGATTCATGATTCATGATTCAATTCATGATTCAATTCATGATTCATGATTTAATTCATGATTCGTGATTCAATTCATGATTCATGATTTGATTCATGATTCATGATTCATTTCATGATTCATGATACAATTCATGATTCATGATTCGATTCATGATTCGATTCATGATTCTTGATTCAATTCATGATTCATGATTTGATTCATGATTCATGATTCTTGATTCATGATTTGATTCATGATTTATGATTCGTTTCATGATTCATGATTTATGATTCAATTCATGATTTATTTCATGATTCATGATTCAATTAATGATTTATGATTCAATTCATGATTCATGATTGATTTCATGATTTATTTCATGATTCATTTCATGATTTATGATTCATGATTCAATTCATGATTCATGGTTCAATTCATGATTCATGATTCATGATTCAATTCATGATTTATGATTCGATTCATGATTCATGATTCAATTCATGATTCATAATTCAATCCATGATTCAATTCATGATTCATGATTCGATTCATGATTCATGATTCGATTGAAGATTCATGATTTAATTCATGATTCATGGTTCATGATTTGATTCATGATTCAATTCATGATTCAATTCATGATTCATGATTCGATTAATGATTCATGATTCATTTCATGATTCATGATTCATGATTCAATTTATGATTCAATTCATGATTCATGATTCGATTCATAATTCATGATTCGATTCATGATTCATGATTCATGATTCAATTCATGATTCAATTCATGATTCATGATTCATGATTTGATTCTTGATTCATGATTCATGATTCCATTCATGATTCATGATTTATGATTCGTTTCATGATTCATGATTTATGATTCAATTCATGATTCGTTTCATGATTCATGATTCCATTCATGATTCATGATTCGTGATTTAATTCATGATTCATGATTCATGATTCGATTCATGATTCATGATTCATGATTCATGATTCAATTCATGATTAATGATTTATGATTCAATTCATGATTCATGATTCATTTCATGATTTAATTCATGATTCATTTCATGAATTATGATTCATGATTGAATTCATGATTCATTTCATTATTCATGATTCAATTCATGATTCATGATTCATGATATGATTCATGATTTATGATTTATGATTCATGATTCATGATTCATGATTCAATTCATGATTCATGATTCGATTCATGATTCATGATTCGATTCATGATTCATGATTCAATTCATGATTCATGATTCGATTCATGATTCATTTAATGATTCAATTCATGATTCATGATTGAATTCATGATTCATGATTCGATTCATGACTTATGATTCGATTCATGATTCATGATTCAATTCATGATTCAATTCATGATTCAATTTATGATTCAGTTCATGATTCATGATTCAATTCATGATTCATGATTTATGATTCAAATTAAGATTCATGATTCATGATTCAATTAATGATTCATAATTCATTTCATGATTAAATTCATGATTCATGAATTAATTAATGATTCACTATTCATGAATCATAATTCGATTCATGATTCATGATTTAATTCACGATTCATAATTCATGGTTCATGATTCAATTCATGATTCATGATTCAATTAATGATTCATTTCATGATTCAATTCATGATTCATGATTTAATTCATGATTCAATTCATGATTAATTTCATGATTCATGATTTAATTCATGATTCGATTCATGATTCATTATTCAATTCATGATTCAATTCATGATTCATGATTTAATTCATGATTCATGATTCAATTCATGATTCATGATTCATGATTTGATTCATGATTCATGATTCATGATTCATGATTCATGATTCAATTCATGATTCATGATTCATGATTCATGATTAGATTCATAATTCATGATTCATGATTCAATTCATGATTCATGATTCAATTCATGATTCATGATTCGATTCATGATTCATGATTCAATTCATGATTCAATTCATGATTCATTTCATGATTCACGATTCATGATTCATGATTCATGATTCGATTCATGATTCGATTCATGATTCGATTCACGATTCATGATTCATGATTCGATTCATGATTCATGATTCAATTCATGATTCAATTCATGATTCATGATTCTATTCATGATTCGATTCATTATTCATGATTCGATTAATGATTCATTTCATGATTCATGATTCAATTCATGATTTAGTTCATGATTCATGATTTATGATTCAATTCATGATTCAATTCATGATTCATGATTCATGATTTGATTCATGATTCATAATTCAATTCATGATTCATGATTCATGGTTCATGATTTAATTCATGATTCATGATTCAATTAATGATTCATATCATGATTCTTTTTATGATTCATGATTTAATTCATGATTCGATTCATGATTCATGATTTGATTCATGATTCATGATTCTATTCATGATTCATGATTCTATTCATGATTCATGATTCATGATTCATTTCATGATTCATTATTCAATTCAAGATTCAATTCATGATTCGATTCATGATTCATGATTCGATTCATGATTCATGATTCCATTCATGATTCATGATTCATGATTTAATTCATGATTCATGATTCATGATTCGATTCATGATTCATGATTCATGATTCTTGATTCATGATTTGATTCATGATTCATGATTCGTTTCATGATTCATGATTCAATTCATGATTTAGTTCATGATTCATGATTCAATTCATGATTAATTATTTTTTGATTCAATTCATGATTCATGATTCATTTCATGATTTAATTCATGATTCATTTCATGATTCATGATTCAATTCATGATTCAATTCATGATTCATGATTCAATTCATGATTCATGATTCGTTTCATGATTTATGTTTCAATTCATAATTTATAATTCATGATTCATGATTCAATTCATGATTAATGATTTATGATTCAATTCATGATTCATGATTCATTTCATGATTTAATTCATGATCCATTTCATGATTCTTTATTCATGATTCATGATTCATGATTCATGATTCATGATTCAATTCATGATTCATGATTCATGATTAGATTCATAATTCATGTATCATGATTCTATTCATGATTCATGATTCAATTCATGATTCATGATTTAATTCATGATTCATGATTAATTTCATGATTCATGATTCAATTCATGATTCAATTCATGATTCATGATTCGATTTATGATTCTTGATTCAATTCATGATTCATGATTCAATTCAGGATTCATGATTCATGATTTGATTCATGATTCATGATTCTTGATTCATGATTTGATTCTTGATTTATGATTCGTTTCATGATTCATGATTTATGATTCAATTCATGATTTAGTTCATGATTCATGATTCAATTCATGATTAATGATTTATGATTCAATTCATGATTCAGAATTTATTTCATGATTCATTTCATGATTGAATTCATGATTCATGATTCAATTCATGATTCATGATTAAATTCATGATTTATGATTCGATTCATGATTCATGATTCAATTCATGATTCATTTCATGATTCAATTCATGATTCATGATTCATGATTCAATTCATGATTTAATTCATGATTCATGATTCATGATTCAATTCATGATTCATGATTCGATTCATGATTCATGATTCGATTCATGATTCATGATTCAATTCATGATTCATGATTCATTTCATGATTCCATTCATGATACATGATTCATGATTCAATTCATGATTCATGATTTATGATTCATGATTCAATTCATGATTCTTGATTCATGATTTATGATTCGTTTCATGATTCATGATTCATGATTCAATTCATGATTCAATTCATGATTCATGATTTAATTCATGATTCGTGATTCAATTCATGATTCATGATTTGATTCATGATTCATGATTCATTTCATGATTCATGATTCAATTCATGATTCATGATTCGATTCATGATTCGATTCATGATTCTTGATTCAATTCATGATTCATGATTCATGATTCATGATTCAATTCATGATTCATGATTCATGATTTGATTCATGATTCATGATTCTTGATTCATGATTTGATTCATGATTTATGATTCGTTTCATGATTCATGATTTATGATTCAATTCATGATTTATTTCATGATTCATGATTCAATTCATGATTAATGATTTATGATTCAATTCATGATTCATGATTCATTTCGTGATTTATTTCATGATTCATTTCATGATTTATGATTCATGATTCAATTCATGATTGAATTCATGATTCATGATTCAATTCATGATTCATGATTCAATTCATGATTTATGATTCGATTCATGATTCATGATTCAATTCATGATTCATAATTCAATCTATGATTCAATTCATGATTCATGATTCGATTCATGATTCATTATTCGATTGAAGATTCACGATTTAATTCATGATTCATGGTTCATGATTCGATTCATGATTCAATTCATGATTCAATTCATGGTTCATGATTCGATTAATGATTCATGATTCATTTCATGATTCATGATTCATGATTCAATTTATGATTCAATTCATGATTCATGATTCGATTTGTGATTCATGATTCGATTCATGATTCATGATTCGATTCAAGATTCATGATTCAATTAATGATTCATGACTCAAATCATGATTTATGATTCAATTCATGATTCATGATTCATGATTCAATTCATGATTCAATTCATGATTCATGATTCATGATTCAATTCATGATTTATGATTCGATTCATGATTCCTGATTCAATTCATGATTCATTTCATGATTCAATTCATGATTCATGATTCAATGCATGAATCATGATTCGATTCATGATTCATGATTCGATTCATGATTCAATTCATGATTCATGATTCATTTCATGATTCAGGATTCAATTCATGATTCAGTTCATGATTCAATTCATGATTCATGATTCATGATTCGATTCATGATTCATGATTCATGATTCAATTCATGATTCATGATTCAAGATTCAAATCATGATTCATGATTCAATTCATGATTCATGATTCATGATTCATGATTCAATTCATGATTCAATTCATGATTCATGATTTATGATTCATGATTCAATTCATGATTCATGATTCAATTCATGATTCATGATTCGATTCATGATTCATGATTCTATTCATGAATCATGATTCAATTCATGATTCATGATTCATTTCATGATTCATTATTCAATTCATGATTTGATTCATGATTCATGATTCTTGATTCATGATTTGATTCTTGATTTATGATTCGTTTCATGATTCATGATTTATGATTCAATTCATGATTTAGTTCATGATTCATGATTCAATTCATGATTAATGATTTATGATTCAATTCATGATTCAGAATTTATTTCATGATTCATTTCATGATTGAATTCATGATTCATGATTCAATTCATGATTCATGATTAAATTCATGATTTATGATTCGATTCATGATTCATGATTCAATTCATGATTCATTTCATGATTCAATTCATGATTCATGATTCATGATTCAATTCATGATTTAATTCATGATTCATGATTCATGATTCAATTCATGATTCATGATTCGATTCATGATTCATGATTCGATTCATGATTCATGATTCAATTCATGATTCATGATTCATTTCATGATTCCATTCATGATACATGATTCATGATTCAATTCATGATTCATGATTTATGATTCATGATTCAATTCATGATTCTTGATTCATGATTTATGATTCGTTTCATGATTCATGATTCATGATTCAATTCATGATTCAATTCATGATTCATGATTTAATTCATGATTCGTGATTCAATTCATGATTCATGATTTGATTCATGATTCATGATTCATTTCATGATTCATGATTCAATTCATGATTCATGATTCGATTCATGATTCGATTCATGATTCTTGATTCAATTCATGATTCATGATTCATGATTCATGATTCAATTCATGATTCATGATTCATGATTTGATTCATGATTCATGATTCTTGATTCATGATTTGATTCATGATTTATGATTCGTTTCATGATTCATGATTTATGATTCAATTCATGATTTATTTCATGATTCATGATTCAATTCATGATTAATGATTTATGATTCAATTCATGATTCATGATTCATTTCGTGATTTATTTCATGATTCATTTCATGATTTATGATTCATGATTCAATTCATGATTGAATTCATGATTCATGATTCAATTCATGATTCATGATTCAATTCATGATTTATGATTCGATTCATGATTCATGATTCAATTCATGATTCATAATTCAATCTATGATTCAATTCATGATTCATGATTCGATTCATGATTCATTATTCGATTGAAGATTCACGATTTAATTCATGATTCATGGTTCATGATTCGATTCATGATTCAATTCATGATTCAATTCATGGTTCATGATTCGATTAATGATTCATGATTCATTTCATGATTCATGATTCATGATTCAATTTATGATTCAATTCATGATTCATGATTCGATTTGTGATTCATGATTCGATTCATGATTCATGATTCGATTCAAGATTCATGATTCAATTAATGATTCATGACTCAAATCATGATTTATGATTCAATTCATGATTCATGATTCATGATTCAATTCATGATTCAATTCATGATTCATGATTCATGATTCAATTCATGATTTATGATTCGATTCATGATTCCTGATTCAATTCATGATTCATTTCATGATTCAATTCATGATTCATGATTCAATGCATGAATCATGATTCGATTCATGATTCATGATTCGATTCATGATTCAATTCATGATTCATGATTCATTTCATGATTCAGGATTCAATTCATGATTCAGTTCATGATTCAATTCATGATTCATGATTCATGATTCGATTCATGATTCATGATTCATGATTCAATTCATGATTCATGATTCAAGATTCAAATCATGATTCATGATTCAATTCATGATTCATGATTCATGATTCATGATTCAATTCATGATTCAATTCATGATTCATGATTTATGATTCATGATTCAATTCATGATTCATGATTCAATTCATGATTCATGATTCGATTCATGATTCATGATTCTATTCATGAATCATGATTCAATTCATGATTCATGATTCATTTCATGATTCATTATTCAATTCATGATTCAATTCATGATTCGTTTCATGATTCATGATTCCATTCATGATTCATGATTCATGATTTAATTCATGATTCATGATTCATAATTCATGATTCATGATTCATGATTCATGATTCGATTCATGATTCATGATTCATGATTCAATTCATGATTAATGATTTATGATTCAATTCATGATTCATGATTCATTTCATGATTTAATTCATGATTCATTTCATGAATTATGATTCATGATTGAATTCATGATTCATTTCATGATTCATGATTCAATTCATGATTCATGATTCATGATATGATTCATGATTTATGATTTATGATTCATGATTCATGATTCATGATTCAATTCATGATTCATGATTCGATTCATGATTCATGATTCAATTCATGATTCATTTAATGATTCAATTCATGATTCATGATTCAATTCATGATTCATTTAATGATTCAATTCATGATTCATGATTCAATTCATGATTCATGATTCGATTCATGACTTATGATTCGATTCATGATTCATGATTCAATTCATGATTCAATTCATGATTCAATTTATGATTCAGTACATGATTCATGATTCAATTCATGATTCATGATTTATGATTCAAATTAAGATTCATGATTCATGATTCAATTAATGATTCATAATTCATTTCATGATTAAATTCATGATTCATGATTTAATTAATGATTCACTATTAATGAATCATAATTCGATTCATGATTCATGATTTAATTCACGATTCATGATTCATGATTCAATCCATGATTCAATTCATGATTAATGATTCATTAATTCAATTCATGATTCATGATTCAATTCATGATTCATAATTCATGGTTCATGATTCAATTCATGATTCATGATTCAATTAATGATTCATTTCATGATTCAATTCATGATTCATGATTTAATTCATGATTCAATTCATGATTCATTTCATGATTCATGATTTAATTCATGATTCGATTCATGATTCATTATTCAATTCATGATTCAATTCATGATTCATGATTTAATTCATGATTCATGATTCAATTCATGATTCATGATTCATGATTTGATTCATGATTCATGATTCATGATTCATGATTCATGATTCTTTTCATGATTCATGATTCATGATTCATGATTATATTCATAATTCATGATTCATGATTCAATTCATGATTCATGATTCGATTCATGATTCATGATTCAATTCATGATTCAATTCATGATTCATTTCATGATTCACGATTCATGATTCATGATTCATGATTCGATTCATGATTCGATTCATGATTCGATTCACGATTCATGATTCATGATTCATGATTCATGATTCGATTCATGATTCATGATTCAATTCATGATTCAATTCATGATTCATGATTCTATTCATGATTCGATTCATTATTCATGATTCGATTCATGATTCATTTCATGATTCATGATTTATGATTCAATTCATGATTCAATTCATGATTCATGATTCATGATTTGATTCATGATTCATAATTCAATTCATGATTCATGATTCATGGTTCATGATTTAATTAATGATTCATATCATGATTCTTTTTATGATTCATGATTTAATTCATGATTCGATTCATGATTCATGATTTGATTCATGATTCATGATTCTATTCATGATTCATGATTCTATTCATGATTCATGATTCAATTCATGATTCATGATTCATTTCATGATTCATTATTCAATCCAAGATTCAATTCATGATTCGATTCTTGATTCATGATTCGATTCATGATTCATGATTCCATTCATGATTCATGATTCATGATTTAATTCATGATTCATGATTCGATTCATGATTCATGATTCATGATTCTTGATTCATGATTTGATTCATGATTCATGATTCGTTTCATGATTCATGATTCAATTCATGATTTAGTTCATGATTCATGATTCAATTCATGATTAATTATTTTTTGATTCAATTCATGATTCATGATTCATTTCATGATTTAATTCATGATTCATTTCATGATTCATGATTCAATTCATGATTCAATTCATGATTCATGATTCAATTCATGATTCATGATTCGTTTCATGATTTATGTTTCAATTCATAATTTATAATTCATGATTCATGATTCAATTCATGATTAATGATACATGATTTGATTCATGATTCATGATTCAATTCACGATTAATGATTTATGATTCAATTCATGATTCATGATTCATTTCATGATTTAATTCATGATCCATTTCATGATTCTTTATTCATGATTCAATTCATGATTCAATTCATGATTCATGATTCGATTCATGATTCATGATTCAATTCATGATTCATGATTCATGATTCATGATTCATGATTCAATTCATGATTCATGATTCATGATTAGATTCATAATTCATGTATCATGATTCTATTCATGATTCATGATTCAATTCATGATTCATGATTTGATTCATGATTCATGATTAATTTCATGATTCATGATTCAATTCATAATTCAATTCATGATTCATGATTCGATTTATGATTCTTGATTCAATTCATGATTCATGATTCATGATTCAATTCAGGATTCATGATTCATGATTTGATTCATGATTCTTGATTCATGATTTGATTCTTGATTTACGATTCGTTTCATGATTCATGATTTATGATTCAATTCATGATTTAGTTCATGATTCATGATTCAATTCATGATTAATGATTTATGATTCAATTCATGATTCAGAATTTATTTCATGATTTATTTCATGATTCATTTCATGATTGAATTCATGATTCATGATTCAATTCATGATTCATGATTAAATTCATGATTTATGATTCGATTCATGATTCATGATTCAATTCATGATTCATTTCATGATTCAATTCATGATTCATGATTCATGATTCAATTCATGATTTAATTCATGATTCATGATTCATGATTCAATTCATGATTCATGATTCGATTCATGATTCATGATTCGATTCATGATTCATGATTCAATTCATGATTCATGATTTATGATTCATGATTCAATTCATGATTCTTGATTCATGATTTGATTCATGATTTATGATTCGTTTCATGATTCATGATTCATGATTCAATTCATGATTCAATTCATGATTCATGATTTAATTCATGATTCGTGATTCAATTCATGATTCATGATTTGATTCATGATTCATGATTCATTTCATGATTCATGATTCAATTCATGATTCATGATTCGATTCATGATTCGATTCATGATTCTTGATTCAATTCATGATTCATGATTCATGATTCATGATTCAATTCATGATTCATGATTCATGATTTGATTCATGATTCATGATTCTTGATTCATGATTTGATTCATGATTTATGATTCGTTTCATGATTCATGATTTATGATTCAATTCATGATTTATTTCATGATTCATGATTCAATTCATGATTAATGATTTATGATTCAATTCATGATTCATGATTCATTTCGTGATTTATTTCATGATTCATTTCATGATTTATGATTCATGATTCAATTCATGATTGAATTCATGATTCATGATTCAATTCATGATTTATGATTCGATTCATGATTCATGATTCAATTCATGATTCATAATTCAATCCATGATTCAATTAATGATTCATGATTCGATTCATGATTCATGATTCGATTGAAGATTCATGATTTAATTCATGATTCATGGTTCATGATTCGATTCATGATTCAATTCATGATTCAATTCATGGTTCATGATTCGATTAATGATTCATGATTCATTTCATGATTCATGATTCATGATTCAATTTATGATTCAATTCATGATTCATGATTCGATTCATGATTCATGATTCGATTCATGATTCATGATTCGATTCAAGATTCATGATTCAATTAATGATTCATGATTCAAATCATGATTTATGATTCAATTCATGATTCATGATTCATGATTCAATTCATGATTCAATTCATGATTCATGATTCAATTCATGATTTATGATTCGATTCATGATTCCTGATTCAATTCATGATTCATTTCATGATTCAATTCATGATTCATGATTCAATGCATGAATCATGATTCGATTCATGATTCATGATTCGATTCATGATTCAATTCATGATTCATGATTCATTTCATGATTCAGGATTCAATTCATGATTCATGATTCAAGATTCAATTCATGATTCATGATTTAATTCATGATTCATGATTCATGATTCATGATTCAATTCATGATTCAATTCATGATTCATGATTTATGATTCATGATTCAATTCATGATTCATGATTCAATTCATGATTCATGATTCGATTCATGATTCATGATTCTATTCATGAACCATGATTCAATTCATGATTCATGATTCATTTCATGATTCATTATTCAATTCATGATTCAATTCATGATTCGTTTCATGATTCATGATTCCATTCATGATTCATGATTCATGATTTAATTCATGATTCATGATTTGATTCATGATTCATGATTCAATTCATGATTAATGATTTATGATTCAATTCATGATTCATGATTCATTTCATGATTTAATTCATGATTCATTTCATGAATTATGATTCATGATTGAATTCATGATTCATTTCATGATTCATGATTCAATTCATGATTCATGATTCATGATATGAGTCATGATTTATGATTTATGATTCATGATTCATGATTCATGATTCAATTCATGATTCATGATTCGATTCATGATTCATGATTCAATTCATGATTCATTTAATGATTCAATTCATGATTCATGATTCGATTCATGACTTATGATTCGATTCATGATTCATGATTCAATTCATGATTCAATTCATGATTCAATTTATGATTCAGTTCATGATTCATGATTCAATTCATGATTCATGATTTATGATTCAAATTAAGATTCATGATTCATGATTCAATTAATGATTCATAATTCATTTCATGATTAAATTCATGATTCATGATTTAATTAATGATTCACTATTCATGAATCATAATTCGTTTCATGATTCATGATTTAATTCACGATTCATGATTCATGATTCAATCCATGATTCAATTCATGATTAATGATTCATTAATTCAATTCATGATTCATGATTCAATTCATGATTCATAATTCATGGTTCATGATTTAATTCATGATTCATAATTTAATTAATGATTCATTTCATGATTCAATTCATGATTCATGATTCAATTCTTGATTCAATTCATGATTCATTTCATGATTCATGATTTAATTCATGATTCGATTTATGATTCATTATTCAATTCATGATTCAATTCATGATTCATGATTCAATTCATGATTCATGATTCATGATTTGATTCATGATTCATGATTCATGATTCATGATTCATGATTCAATTCATGATTCATGATTCATGATTCATGATTAGATTCATAATTCATGATTCATGATTCAATTCATGATTCATGATTCAATTTATGATTCATGATTCGATTCATGATTCATGATTCAATTCATGATTCAATTCATGATTCATTTCATGATTCACGATTCATGATTCATGATTCATGATTCGAATGATGATTCGATTCATGATTCGATTCACGATTCATGATTCATGATTCGATTCATGATTCATGATTCAATTCATGATTCAATTCATGATTCATGATTCTATTCATGATTCGATTCATTATTCATGATTCGATTCATGATTCATTTCATGATTCATGATTCAATTCATGATTTAGTTCATGATTTATGATTCAATTCATGATTCAATTCATGATTCATGATTCATGATTTGATTCATGATTCATAATTCAATTCATGATTCATATCATGATTCTTTTTATGATTCATGATTTAATTCATGATTCGATTTATGATTCATGATTTGATTCATGATTCATGATTCTATTCATGATTCATGATTCTATTCATGATTCATGATTCAATTCATGATTCATGATTCATTTCATGATTCATTATTCAATTCAAGATTCAATTCATGATTCGATTCATGATTCATGATTCCATTCATGATTCATGATTCATGATTTAATTCATGATTCATGATTCATGATTCGATTCATGATTCATGATTCATGATTCTTGATTCATGATTTGATTCATGATTCATGATTCGTTTCATGATTCATGATTCAATTCATGATTTAGTTCATGATTCATGATTCAATTCATGATTAATGATTTATGATTCAATTCATGATTCATGATTCATTTCATGATTTAATTCATGATTCATTTCATGATTCCTGATTCAATTCATGATTCAATTCATGATTCATGATTCAATTCATGATTCATGATTTGTTTCATGATTTATGTTTCAATTCATAATTTATGATTCATGATTCATGATTCAATTCATGATTCATGATTCATGACTCAATTCATGATTTATGATACATGATTTGATTCATGATTCATGATTCTTGATTCATGATTTAGTTCATGATTCATGATTCAATTCATGATTAATGATTTATGATTCAATTCATGATTCATGATTCATTTCATGATTTAATTCATGATCCATTTCATGATTCTTTATTCATGATTCAATTCATGATTCAATTCATGATTCATGATTCGATTCATGATTCATGATTCAATTCATGATTCATGATTCAATTCATGATTCATGATTCATGATTCGATTCATGATTCATGATTAAATTCATGATTCATGATTCAAGATTAGATTCATAATTCATGTATCATGATTCAATTCATGATTCATGATTCAATTCATGATTCATGATTCGATTCATGATTCATGATTTGATTCATGATTCATGATTAATTTCATGATTCATGATTCAATTCATGATTCATGATTCGATTTATGATTCTTGATTCAATTCATGATTCATGATTCATGATTCAATTCAGGATTCATGATTCATGATTTGATTCATGATTCATGATTCTTGATTCATGATTTGATTCTTGATTTACGATTCATTTCATGATTCATGATTTATGATTCAATTCATGATTTAGTTCATGATTCATGATTCAATTCATGATTAATGATTTATGATTCAATTCATGATTCAGAATTTATTTCATGATTTATTTCATGATTCATTTCATGATTAATGATTCATGATTCAATTCATGATTGAATTCATAATTCATGATTTAATTCATGATTCATGATTAAATTCATGATTTATGATTCGATTCATGATTCATGATTCAATTCATGATTCATTTCATGATTCAATTCATGATTCATGATTCATGATTCAATTCATGATTCAATTCATGATTCATGATTCATGATTCAATTCATGATTAATGATTCGATTCATGATTCATGATTCGATTCATGATTAATGATTCGATTCATGATTCATGATTCGATTCATGATACATGATTCATTTCATGATTCCATTCATGATACATGATTCATGATTCAATTCATGATTCATGATTTATGATTCATGATTCAATTCATGATTCTTGATTCATGATTTGATTCATGATTTATGATTCGTTTCATGATTCATGATTCATGATTCAATTCATGATTCAATTCATGATTCATGATTTTATTCATGATTCGTGATTTAATTCATGATTCATGATTTGATTCATGATTCATGATTCATTTCATGATTCATGATTCAATTCATGATTCATGATTCGATTCATGATTCGATTCATGATTCTTGATTCAATTCATGATTCATGATTCATGATTCAATTCATGATTCATGATTCAATTCATGATTCAATTCATGATTCATGATTTAATTCATGATTCGTGATTTAATTCATGATTCATGATTTGATTCATGATTCATGATTCATTTCATGATTCATGATTCAATTCATGATTCATGATTCGATTCATGATTCGATTCATGATTCTTGATTCAATTCATGATTCATGATTCATGATTCATGATTCAATTCATGATTCATGATTTAATTCATGATTCATGATTCATGATTTGATTCATGATTGATGATTTGATTCATGATTCATGATTCTTGATTCATGATTTGATTCATGATTTATGATTCGTTTCATGATTCATGATTTATGATTCAATTCATGATTTATTTCATGATTCATGATTCAATTCATGATTAATGATTTATGATTCAATTCATGATTCATGATTCATTTCATGATTTATTTCATGATTCATTTCATGATTTATGATTCATGATTCAATTCATGATTGAATTCATGATTCATGATTCAATTCATGATTCATGATTCAATTCATGATTTATGATTCGATTCATGATTCATGATTCAATTCATGATTCATAATTCAATCCATGATTCAATTCATGATTCATGATTCGATTCATGATTCATGATTCGATTGAAGATTCATGATTTAATTCATGATTCATGGTTCATGATTTGATTCATGATTCAATTCATGATTCAATTCATGATTCATGATTCGATTAATGATTCATGATTCATTTCATGATTCATGATTCATGATTCAATTTATGATTCAATTCATGATTCATGATTCGATTCAAGATTCATGATTCAAATCATGATTCATGATTTAAATCATGATTTATGATTCAATTCATGATTCATGATTCATGATTCAATTCATGATTTAATTCATGATTCATGAATTATGATTTGATTCTTGATTCATGATTTGATTCATGATTTATGATTCATTTCATGATTCATGATTCATGATTCAATTCATGATTAATGATTTATGATTCAATTCATGATTCATGATTCATTTCATGATTTATTTCATGATTCATTTCATGATTTATGATTCATGATTCAATTCATGTTTGAATTCATGATTCATGATTCAATTCATGATTCATGATTCATGATTCAATTCATGATTTATGATTCGATTCATGATTCCTGATTCAATTCATGATTCATTTCATGATTCAATTCATGATTCATGATTCAATGCATGAATCATGATTCGATTCATGATTCATGATTCGATTCATGATTCATTTCATGATTCAGGATTCAATTCATGATTCATAATTCATGATTCATGATTCATTTCATGATTCAGGATTCAATTCATGATTCATAATTCATGATTCATGATTCAATTCATGATTCAATTCATGATTCATGATTTATGATTCATGATTCAATTCATGATTCATGATTCAATTCGTGATTCATGATTCGATTCATGATTCATGATTCTATTCATGAATCATGATTCAATTCATGATTCATGATTCATTTCATGATTCATTATTCAATTCATGATTCAATTCATGATTCGTTTCATGATTCATGATTTAATTCATGATTCATGATTCATGATTCGATTCATGATTCATGATTCATGATTCATGATTCAATTCATGATTAATGATTTATGATTCAATTCATGATTCATGATTCATTTCATGATTTAATTCATGATTCATTTCATGAATTGTGATTCATGATTGAATTCATGATTCATTTCATGATTCATGATTCAATTCATGATTCATGATTCATGATATGATTCATGATTTATGATTTATGATTCATGATTCATGATTCATGATTCATGATTCAATTCATGATTCATGATTCGATTCATGATTCATGATTCAATTCATGATTCATTTAATGATTCAATTCATGATTCATGATTCAATTCATGATTCATGATTCGATTCATGACTTATGATTCGATTCATGATTCATGATTCAATTCATGATTCAATTCATGATTCAATTTATGATTCAGTTCATGATTCATGATTCAATTTATGATTCATGATTTATGATTCAAATTAAGATTCATGATTCATGATTCAATTAATGATTCATAATTCATTTCATGATTAAATTCATGATTCATGATTTAATTAATGATTCACTATTCATGAATCATAATTCGATTCATGATTCATGATTTAATTCACGACTCATGATTCATGATTCAATCCATGATTCAATTCATGATTAATGACTCATTAATTCAATTCATGATTCATGATTCAATTCATGATTCATAATTCATGGTTCATGATTCAATTCATGATTCATGATTTAATTAATGATTCATTTCATGATTCAATTCATGATTCATGATTCAATTCATGATTCAATTCATGATTCATTTCATGATTCATGATTTAATTCATGATTCGATTCATGATTCATTATTCAATTCATGATTCAATTCATGATTCATGATTCAATTCATGATTCATGATTCAATTCATGATTCATGATTCAATTCATGATTCATGATTCATGATTTGATTCATGATTCATGATTCATGATTCATGATTCAATTCATGATTCATGATTCATGATTCATGATTAGATTCATAATTCATGATTCATGATTCAATTCATGATTCATGATTCGATTCATGATTCATGATTCAATTCATGATTCAATTCATGATTCATTTCATGATTCACGATTCATGATTCATGATTCATGATTCGATTCATGATTCGATTCACGATTCATGATTCATGATTCGATTCATGATTCATGATTCAATTCATGATTCAATTCATGATTCATGATTTTATTCATGATTCGATTCATTATTCATGATTCGATTCATGATTCATTTCATGATTCATGATTCAATTCATGATTTAGTTCATGATTCATGATTTATGATTCAATTCATGATTCAATTCATGATTCATGATTCATGATTTGATTCATGATTCATAATTCAATTCATGATTCATGATTCATGGTTCATGATTTAATTCATGATTCATGATTCAATTAATGATTCAATTCATGATTCTTTTTATGATTCATGATTTAATTCATGATTCGATTCATGATTCATGATTTGATTCATGATTCATGATTCAATTCATGATTCAATTCATGATTCATGATTCGATTCATGATTCATGATTCGATTCATGATTCATGATTCATGATTCAATTCATGATTCATGATTCATGATTAGATTCATAATTCATGATTCATGATTCAATTCATGATTCATGATTCAATTTATGATTCATGATTCAATTCATGATTCATGTATCATGATTCGATTCATGATTCATGATTCGATTCATGATTCATGATTCAATTCATGATTCAATTCATGATTCATTTCATAATTCATGATTCAATTCATGATTCATGATTCGATTCATGATTCATGATTTGATTCATGATTCGATTCATGATTCATGATTCGTGATTCATGATTCGAATCATTGATTCAAATCATGATTCATGATTCAATTCATGATTCATTTCATGATTCATTATTCATGATTCAATTCATGATTCATGATCATTGATTCAAATCATGATTCATGATTCAATTCATGATTCATGATTCATTTCATGATTCATTATTCATGATTTAATTCATGATTCAATTCATGATTCATGATTCATTCATGATTCAATTCATGAATCATGATTCATTATTCAATTTATGAATCATGAATCAATTCATGATTCATGATTCAATTCATGATTCATGATTCAATTCATGATTCATGATTCAATTCATGATTCATTTCATGATTCATGATTTAATTCATGTTTCAGTTTATGATTCATGATTCAAGATTCATTATTCAATTCATGATTCAAGATTCATTTTATGATTAAATTCATGAATTATTTCATGATTCATGATTCATGATTCAATTGATGATTCGATTCATGATTCGATTCATGATTCATGATTCGATTCCTGATTTATTATTTAATTCATGATTCATGATTCAATTCATGATTCATGATTCATGATTCGATTCATGATTCATGATTCGATTCATGATTCATGATTCGATTCATAATTCATGATTCGTTTCATGATTCATGATTTAATTCATGATTCATGATTTGATTCATTATTCATGATTCATGATTTAATTCATGATTCATGATTCGATTCATGATTCGTGATTTATTCATGATTCATTTCATGATTCATAATAGAATTCATGATTCATAATTCATGATTTAATTCATAATTCATGATTCATGATTCGATTCATGATTAAATTCATGATTCATTTCATGATTCATAATATAATTCATGATTCATGATTCATGATTTAATTCATAAGTCATGATTCATGATTCAATTCATGATTCAATTCTTGATTCAATTTATGATTCAAGATTCATTTCATGATTCATGATTCAATTCATGATTCCATTCATGATTCATGATTCAATTCATGATTCATGATTCATTTCATGATTCATGAATCATGATTCAATTCATGATTTAATTCATGATTCATTTCATGATTCATGATTCAATTCATGATTCATGATTCAATTCATGATTCATGATTTAATTCATGATTCATGATTCAATTCATGATTCATGATTCATTTCATGATTCATTCCATGATTCTTGATTCAATTCATGATTCATTTCATGATTCATGATTCATGATTCAATTCATGATTCAATTCATGATTCATGATTCGATTCATGATTCATGATTCGATTCAAGATTCATGATTTAATTCATGATTCATGATTCGATTCATGATTCATGATTCAATTCATGATTCATGATTCATGATTCGATTCATGATTCATGATTCATGATTCAATTCATGATTCATGATTAGATTCATAATTCATGATTCATGATTCAATTCATGATTCATGAATCATGAAATGAATTATGAATTGATTCATGATTCAAGATTCATTTCATGATTCATGATTCATGATTTAATTCATGATTCATTTCATGATTCATGATTTGATTTATGATTCGATTCATGATTCATGATTCAATTCATGATTCACGATTCCATTCATCATTCATGATTTATGATTCGATTCATGATTCATGATTCATAATTCAATTCATGATTGGTGATTCGTGATTAGATTCATAATTCATGATTCATGATTCAATTCATGATTCATGATTCATGATTCGATTCATGATTCATGATTCATTTCATGATTCATGATTCATGATTCAATTCATGATTCAATTCATGATTCATGATTCGATTCATAATTCGATTCATGTTTCATGATTCAATTCTTGTTTCATGATTTATGATTCATGATTCAATTCATGATTCATGATTCATGATTTATGATTCATGATTCAATTCATGATTCATGATTCATGATTTGATTCATGATTCATGATTCTTGATTCATGATTTGATTTATGATTTATAATTCGTTTCATGATTCATGATTCAAGATTCAATTCATAAATCATGATTCATGATTCAATTCATGATTCAATTCATGATTCAATTCATGATTCATTTCATGATTCACGATTCATGATTCATGATTCATGATTCGATTCATGATTCGATTCATGATTCCATTCACAATTCATGATTCATGATTCGATTCATGATTCATGATTCAATTCATGATTCAATTCATGATTCATGATTCGATTCATGATTCAATTCATGATTCATGATTCGATTCATGATTCATGATTCAATTCATGATTCATTTCATGATTCATGATTCAATTCATGATTTAGTTCATGATTCATGATTTATTATTCAATTCATAATTCATGATTCATGATTCATGATTCAATTCATGATTCATGATTCATGATTCATGATTTGATTCATGATTCATAATGCAATTCATGATTCATGATTCATGGTTCATGATTCAATTCATGATTCATGATTCAATTAATGATTCAATTCATGATTCTTTTTATGATTCATGATTTAATTCATGATTCGATTCATGATT
The DNA here is from genome assembly GCF_038048845.1 of Mixophyes fleayi. Taxonomy (NCBI): domain Eukaryota; kingdom Metazoa; phylum Chordata; class Amphibia; order Anura; family Limnodynastidae; genus Mixophyes; species Mixophyes fleayi. The sequence continues at coordinate 166,375 of NW_027448520.1, forward strand.
CATGATTTGATTCATGATTCATGATTCGATTCATGATTCATGATTTAATTCATGATTCTATTCATGATTCATGATTCGATTCATGATTCATGATTCATGATTCAATTCATGATTCATGATTCATGATTAGATTCATAATTCATGATTCATGATTCAATTCATGATTCATCATTCAATTTATGATTCATCATTCAATTCATGATTCATGATTCATGATTCGATTCATGATTCATGATTCGATTCATGATTCATGATTCAATTCATGATTCAATTCATGATTCATTTCATAATTCATGATTCAATTCATGATTCATGATTCGATTCATGATTCATGATTCGATTCATGATTCATGATTCGTGATTCATGATTCGATTCATGATTCAATTCATGATTCATGATTCGATTCATGATTCATGATTCGATTCATGATTCATGAATTAATTCATGATTCATGATTCATGATTCAAATCATGATTCATTATTCAATTCATGATTCATTTCATGATTCATTATTCATGATTCAATTCATGATTCAATTCATGATTCATTTCATCATTCATCATTCAATTCATGAATCATGATTCATTATTCAATTTATGAATCATGATTCAATTCATGATTCATGATTCAATTCATGATTCATGATTCAATTCATGATTCATGATTCAATTCATGATTCATGATTCAATTCATGATTCATGATTCAATTCATGATTCATTTCATGATTCATGATTTAATTCATGTTTCAGTTTATGATTCATGATTCAAGATTCATTATTCAATTCATGATTCATGATTCATTTTATGATTAAATTCATGAATTATTTCATGATTCATGATTCAATTCATGATTCATGATTCATGATTCGATTCATGATTCATGATTCGATTCATGATTCATGATTCTATTCATAATTCATGATTCGTTTCATGATTCATGATTTAATTCATGATTCATGATTTGATTCATTATTCATGATTCATGATTCAATTCATGATTCATGATTCATGATTCATGATTCAATTCATGATTTAGTTCATGATTCATGATTTATTATTCAATTCATAATTCATGATTCATGATTCATGATTCAATTCATGATTCATGATTCATGATTCATGATTTGATTCATGATTCATAATGCAATTCATGATTCATGATTCATGGTTCATGATTCAATTCATGATTCATGATTCAATTAATGATTCAATTCATGATTCTTTTTATGATTCATGATTTAATTCATGATTCGATTCATGATTCATGATTTGATTCATGATTCATGATTCGATTCATGATTCATGATTTAATTCATGATTCTATTCATGATTCATGATTCGATTCATGATTCATGATTCATGATTCAATTCATGATTCATGATTCATGATTAGATTCATAATTCATGATTCATGATTCAATTCATGATTCATCATTCAATTTATGATTCATCATTCAATTCATGATTCATGATTCATGATTCGATTCATGATTCATGATTCGATTCATGATTCATGATTCAATTCATGATTCAATTCATGATTCATTTCATAATTCATGATTCAATTCATGATTCATGATTCGATTCATGATTCATGATTTGATTCATGATTCATGATTCGATTAATGATTCATGATTCGTGATTCATGATTCGATTCATGATTCAATTCATGATTCATGATTCGATTCATGATTCATGATTCGATTCATGATTCATGAATTAATTCATGATTCATGATTCATGATTCAAATCATGATTCATTATTCAATTCATGATTCATTTCATGATTCATTATTCATGATTCAATTCATGATTCAATTCATGATTCATTTCATCATTCATCATTCAATTCATGAATCATGATTCATTATTCAATTTATGAATCATGATTCAATTCTCGATTCATGATTCAATTCATGATTCATGATTCAATTCATGATTCATGATTCAATTCATGATTCATGATTCAATTCATGATTCATGATTCAATTCATGATTCATGATTCAATTCATGATTCATGATTCAATTCATGATTCATTTCATGATTCATGATTTAATTCATGTTTCAGTTTATGATTCATGATTCAAGATTCATTATTCAATTCATGATTCATGATTCATTTTATGATTAAATTCATGAATTATTTCATGATTCATGATTCAATTCATGATTCATGATTCATGATTCGATTCATGATTCATGATTCGATTCATGATTCATGATTCTATTCATAATTCATGATTCGTTTCATGATTCATGATTTAATTCATGATTCATGATTTGATTCATTATTCATGATTCATGATTCAATTCATGATTAATGATTCATGAATCATAATTCGATTCATGATTCATGATTCATGATTTAATTCATGATTCATGATTCGAATCATGATTCGTGATTCAATTCATGATTCATAATTCGATTCATGATTCATGATTCATAATTTAATTCATAATTCATGATTCATGATTCATGAATCGTTTCATGATTCATGATTCATGAATCGTTTCATGATTCATGATTTATGATTCAATTCATGATTCATGATACATGATTTAATTCATTATTCATGATTCATGATTCAATTCATGATTCATGATTCATGAATCATAATTCGATTCATGATTCATGATTCATGATTTAATTCATGATTCATGATTCGATTCATGATTCGTGATTTAATTCATGATTCAATTCATGATTCATAATAGAATTCATGATTCATAATTCATGATTTAATTCATAATTCATGATTCATGATTCGATTCATGATTCAATTCATGATTCAATTCATGATTCAATTCATGATTCATTTCATGATTCATAATATAATTCATGATTCATGATTTAATTCATAAGTCATAATTCATGATTCAATTCATGATTCAATTCTTGATTCAATTTATGATTCAAAATTCATTTCATGATTCATGATTCATGATTCAATTCATGATTCCATTCATGATTCATGATTCAATTCATGATTCATGATTCATTTCATGATTCATGAATCATGATTCAATTCATGATTTAATTCATGATTCATTTCATGATTCATGATTCAATTCATAATTCATGATTCATGATTCATTTCATGATTCATGATTTAATTCATGATTCATGATTCAATTCATAATTCATGATTCATTTCATGATTCATTCCATGATTCTTGATTCAATTCATGATTCATTTCATGATTCATGATTCATGATTCAATTCATGATTCATGATTCGATTCATGATTCATGATTCGATTCAAGATTCATGATTTAATTCATGATTCATGATTCGATTCATGATTCATGATTCAATTCATGATTCATGATTCATGATTCGATTCATGATTCATGATTCATGATTCATGATTCATGATTCATGATTCATGATTCAATTCATGATTCATGATTAGATTCATAATTCATGATTCATGATTCAATTAATGATTCATGAATCATGAAATGAATTATGAATTGATTCATGATTCATTTCATGATTCATGATTTGATTCATGATTCGATTCATGATTCATGATTCAATTCATGATTCATGATTCCATTCATCATTCATGATTCATGATTCGATTCATGATTCATGATTCATGATTCATGATTCATGATTCAATTCATGATTGGTTATTTGTGATTAGATTCATAATTCATGATTCATGATTCAATTTATGATTCATGATTCGATTCATAATTTGATTCATGATTCATGATTCAATTCATTTTTCATGATTTATGATTCATGATTCAATTCATGATTCATGATTTATGATTCATGATTGAATACATGATTCATGATTCATGATTTGATTCATGATTCATGATTCTTGATTCATGATTTGATTTATGATTTATAATTCGTTTCATGATTCATGATTCAATTCATAAATCATGATTCATGATTAGATTCATAATTCATGATTTATGATTCAATTCATGATTCATGATTCAATTCATGATTCATGATTCGATTCATGATTCTTGATTCATTTCATGATTCATGATTCAATTCATGATTCATGATTCGATTCATGATTCTATTCATGATTTGATTCATAATTCATGATTTAATTCATGATTCATGATTCAATTCATGATTCAATTCATGATTCATGATTCATGATTCAATTCATGATTCATGATTCATGATTCGATTCATGATTCAATTCATGATTCATGATTCAATTCATGATTCATGATTCGATTCATGATTTGATTCATGATTCATGATTCAATTCATGATTCAGTTCATGATTCATGATTCAATTCATGATTCATGATTCATGATTCATGATTCATGATTCAATTAATGATTCATGATTAGATTCATAATTCATGATTCATGATTCAATTCATGATTCATGATTCAATTCATGATTCATGATTCAATTCATGATTCATGATTCGATTCATGATTCATGATTCATTTCATGATTCTTGATTCATGATTCAATTCATGATTCATGATTCGATTCATGATTCATGATTTGATTCATGATTCATGATTCGATTCATGATTCATGATTCGTGATTCATGATTCAATTCATGATTCATGATTCGATTCATGATTCATGATTCAATTCATGATTCATGATTCGATTCATGATTCATGATTCGATTCATGATTCATGATTCAATTCATGATTCATGATTCATGATTCAAATCATGATTCATGATTCAATTCATGATTTATGATTCATTTCATGATTCATTATTCATGATTTAATTCATGATTCAATTCATGAATCATTTCATCATTCATGATTCATGATTCAATTCATGATTCATGATTCAATTCATGATTCATTTCATGATTCATGATTTAATTCATGTTTCAGTTTATGATTCATGATTCAAGATTCATTATTCAATTCATGATTCATGATTCATTTCATGATTAAATTCATGAATTATTTCATGATTCATGATTCATGATTCAATTCATGATTCAATTCATGATTCGATTCATGATTTGATTCATGATTCATGATTCGATTCCTGATTTATTATTTAATTCATGATTCATGATTCAATTCATGATTCATGATTCATGATTCGATTCATAATTCATGATTCGATTCATGATTCATGATTCGATTCATAATTCATGATTCGTTTCATTTTTCATGATTTAATTCATGATTCATGATTTGATTCATTATTCATGATTCATGATTCAATTCATGATTCATGATTCATGAATCATAATTCGATTCATGATTCATGATTTAATTCATGATTCATGATTCATGATTCGAATCATGATTCGTGATACAATTCATGATTCATAATTCGATTCATGATTCATTATTCATGATTTAATTCATAATTCATGATTCATGATTCGTTTCATGATTCATGATTTATGATTCAATTCATGATTCATGATACATGATTTAATTCATCATTTATGATTCATGATTCATGAATCATAATTCGATTCATGATTCATGATTTAATTCATGATTCATGATTCGATTCATGATTCGTGATTTAATTCATGATTCATTTCATGATTCATAATATAATTCATGATTCATAATTCATGATTCAATTCATGATTCATGATTCAATTCATGATTCATGATTCGATTCATGATTCTTGATTCATTTCATGATTCATGATTCAATTCATGATTCATGATTCGATTCATGATTCTATTCATGATTCGATTCATAATTCATGATTTAATTCATGATTCATGATTCAATTCATGATTCAATTCATGATTCATGATTCATGATTCAATTCATGATTCATGATTCATGATTCGATTCATGATTCAATTCATGATTCATGATTCAATTCATGATTCATGATTCGATTCATGATTTGATTCATGATTCATGATTCAATTCATGATTCAGTTCATGATTCATGATTCAATTCATGATTCATGATTCATGATTCATGATTCATGATTCAATTAATGATTCATGATTAGATTCATAATTCATGATTCATGATTCAATTCATGATTCATGATTCAATTCATGATTCATGATTCAATTCATGATTCATGATTCGATTCATGATTCATGATTCATTTCATGATTCTTGATTCATGATTCAATTCATGATTCATGATTCGATTCATGATTCATGATTTGATTCATGATTCATGATTCGATTCATGATTCATGATTCGTGATTCATGATTCAATTCATGATTCATGATTCGATTCATGATTCATGATTCGATTCATGATTCATGATTCAATTCATGATTCATGATTCATGATTCAAATCATGATTCATGATTCAATTCATGATTTATGATTCATTTCATGATTCATTATTCATGATTTAATTCATGATTCAATTCATGAATCATTTCATCATTCATGATTCAATTCATGATTCATGATTCAATTCATGATTCATTTCATGATTCATGATTTAATTCATGTTTCAGTTTATGATTCATGATTCAAGATTCATTATTCAATTCATGATTCATGATTCATTTCATGATTAAATTCATGAATTATTTCATGATTCATGATTCATGATTCAATTCATGATTCAATTCATGATTCGATTCATGATTTGATTCATGATTCATGATTCGATTCCTGATTTATTATTTAATTCATAATTCATGATTCAATTCATGATTCATGATTCATGATTCGATTCATGATTCATGATTCAATTCATGATTCATGATTCGATTCATAATTCATGATTCGTTTCATTTTTCATGATTTAATTCATGATTCATGATTTGATTCATTATTCATGATTCATGATTCAATTCATGATTCATGATTCATGAATCATAATTCGATTCATGATTCATGATTTAATTCATGATTCATGATTCATGATTCGAATCATGATTCGTGATACAATTCATGATTCATAATTCGATTCATGATTCATTATTCATGATTTAATTCATAATTCATGATTCATGATTCGTTTCATGATTCATGATTTATGATTCAATTCATGATTCATGATACATGATTTAATTCATCATTTATGATTCATGATTCATGAATCATAATTCGATTCATGATTCATGATTCATGATTTAATTCATGATTCATGATTCGATTCATGATTCGTGATTTAATTCATGATTCATTTCATGATTCATAATATAATTCATGATTCATAATTCATGATTTAATTCATAATTCATGATTGATGATTCGATTCATGATTCAATTCATGATTCAATTCATGATTCATTTCATGATTCATAATATAATTCATGATTCATGATTCATGATTTAATTCATAATTCATGATTCATGATTCGATTCATGTTTCAATTCTTGATTCAATTCATGATTCATTTCATGATTCATAATATAATTCATGATTCATGATTCTTGATTTAATTCATAATTCATGATTCATGATTCGATTCATGATTCCATTCATGATTCATGATTCAATTCATGATTCATGATTCATTTCATATTTCATGAATCATGATTCAATTCATGATTCAATTCATGATTCATTTCATGATTCATGATTCAATTCATGATTCATGATTCATGATTTAATTCATGTTTCAGTTTACGATTCATGATTCAAGATTCATTATTTAATTCATGATTCATTTCATGATTAAATTCATGAATTATTTCATGATTCATGATTCATGATTCAATTCATGATTCAATTCATGATTCGATTCATGATTTGATTCATGATTCATGATTCGATTCCTGATTTATTATTGAATTCATGATTCATGATTCAATTCATGATTCATGATTCATGATTCGATTCATGATTCACGATTCGATTCATGATTCATGATTCGATTCATAATTCATGATTCGTTTCATGATTCATGATTTAATTCATGATTCATGATTTGATTCTTTATTCATGATTCGTGATTCAATTCATGATTCATGATTCATGAATCATAATTCGATTCATGATCCATGATTTAATTCATGATTCATGATTCATGATTCGAATCATGATTCGTGATTCAATTCATGATTCATAATTCGATTCAGGATTCATTATTCATGATTTAATTCATAATTCATTATTCATGATTTAATTCATGATTCATGATATAATTCATGATTCCTGATTTAATTCATGATTCATTTCATGATTCATGATTCAATTCATGATTCAATTCATGATTCATGATTCATGATTCAATTCATGATTCATGATTCATGATTCGATTCATGATTCAATTCATGATTCATGATTCAATTCATGATTCATGATTCGATTCATGATTTGATTCATGATTCATGATTCAATTCATGATTCAGTTCATGATTCATGATTCAATTCATGATTCATGATTCATGATTCATGATTCATGATTCAATTAATGATTCATGATTAGATTCATAATTCATGATTCATGATTCAATTCATGATTCATGATTCAATTCATGATTCATGATTCAATTCATGATTCATGATTCGATTCATGATTCATGATTCATTTCATGATTCTTGATTCATGATTCAATTCATGATTCATGATTCGATTCATGATTCATGATTTGATTCATGATTCATGATTCGATTCATGATTCATGATTCGTGATTCATGATTCAATTCATGATTCATGATTCGATTCATGATTCATGATTCGATTCATGATTCATGATTCAATTCATGATTCATGATTCATGATTCAAATCATGATTCATGATTCAATTCATGATTTATGATTCATTTCATGATTCATTATTCATGATTTAATTCATGATTCAATTCATGAATCATTTCATCATTCATGATTCAATTCATGATTCATGATTCAATTCATGATTCATTTCATGATTCATGATTTAATTCATGTTTCAGTTTATGATTCATGATTCAAGATTCATTATTCAATTCATGATTCATGATTCATTTCATGATTAAATTCATGAATTATTTCATGATTCATGATTCATGATTCAATTCATGATTCAATTCATGATTCGATTCATGATTTGATTCATGATTCATGATTCGATTCCTGATTTATTATTTAATTCATAATTCATGATTCAATTCATGATTCATGATTCATGATTCGATTCATGATTCATGATTCAATTCATGATTCATGATTCGATTCATAATTCATGATTCGTTTCATTTTTCATGATTTAATTCATGATTCATGATTTGATTCATTATTCATGATTCATGATTCAATTCATGATTCATGATTCATGAATCATAATTCGATTCATGATTCATGATTTAATTCATGATTCATGATTCATGATTCGAATCATGATTCGTGATACAATTCATGATTCATAATTCGATTCATGATTCATTATTCATGATTTAATTCATAATTCATGATTCATGATTCGTTTCATGATTCATGATTTATGATTCAATTCATGATTCATGATACATGATTTAATTCATCATTTATGATTCATAATTCATGAATCATAATTCGATTCATGATTTATGATTCATGATTTAATTCATGATTCATGATTCGATTCATGATTCGTGATTTAATTCATGATTCATTTCATGATTCATAATATAATTCATGATTCATAATTCATGATTTAATTCATAATTCATGATTGATGATTCGATTCATGATTCAATTCATGATTCAATTCATGATTCATTTCATGATTCATAATATAATTCATGATTCATGATTCATGATTTAATTCATAATTCATGATTCATGATTCGATTCATGTTTCAATTCTTGATTCAATTCATGATTCATTTCATGATTCATAATATAATTCATGATTCATGATTCTTGATTTAATTCATAATTCATGATTCATGATTCGATTCATGATTCCATTCATGATTCATGATTCAATTCATGATTCATGATTCATTTCATAATTCATGAATCATGATTCAATTCATGATTCAATTCATGATTCATTTCATGATTCATGATTCAATTCATGATTCATGATTCATGATTTAATTCATGTTTCAGTTTACGATTCATGATTCAAGATTCATTATTTAATTCATGATTCATTTCATGATTAAATTCATGAATTATTTCATGATTCATGATTCATGATTCAATTCATGATTCAATTCATGATTCGATTCATGATTTGATTCATGATTCATGATTCGATTCCTGATTTATTATTGAATTCATGATTCATGATTCAATTCATGATTCATGATTCGATTCATGATTCACGATTCGATTCATGATTCATGATTCGATTCATAATTCATGATTCGTTTCATGATTCATGATTTAATTCATGATTCATGATTTGATTCTTTATTCATGATTCGTGATTCAATTCATGATTCATGATTCATGAATCATAATTCGATTCATGATCCATGATTTAATTCATGATTCATGATTCATGATTCGAATCATGATTCGTGATTCAATTCATGATTCATAATTCGATTCAGGATTCATTATTCATGATTTAATTCATAATTCATTATTCATGATTTAATTCATGATTCATGATATAATTCATGATTCCTGATTTAATTCATGATTCATTTCATGATTCATAATATAATTCATGATTCATAATTCATGATTTAATTCATAATTCATGATTCATGATTTAATTCATAATTCATGATTCATGATTCGATTCATGATTCAATTCATGATTCACTTCATGATTCATTTCATGATTCATAATATAATTCATGATTCATGATTCATGATTTAATTCATGATTCATGATTCGATTCATGATTCAATTCTTGATTCAATTCATGATTCATTTCATGATTCATAATATAATTCATGATTCATGATTCATTATTTAATTCATAATTCATGATTCATGATTCGATTCATGATTCAATTCTTGATTCAATTTATGATTCAAGATTCATTTCATGATTCATGATTCATGATTCAATTCATGATTCCATTCATGATTCATGATTCAATTCATGATTCATGATTCAATTCATGATTCATGATTCAATTCATGATTCATGATTCATTTCATGATTCATGAATCATGATTCAATTCATGATTCAATTCATGATTCATTTCATGATTCATGATTCAATTCATGATTCATGATTCATGATTCAATTCATGATTCATGATTTAATTCATGATTCATGATTCAATTCATGATTCATGATTCATTTCATGATTCATTCCATGATTCTTGATTCAATTCATGATTCATTTAATGATTCATGATTCATGATTCATGATTCGATTCATGATTCAATTCTTGATTCAATTCATGATTCATTTCATGATTCATAATATAATTCATGATTCATGATTCATTATTTAATTCATAATTCATGATTCATGATTCGATTCATGATTCAATTCTTGATTCAATTTATGATTCAAGATTCATTTCATGATTCATGATTCATGATTCAATTCATGATTCCATTCATGATTCATGATTCAATTCATGATTCATGATTCAATTCATGATTCATGATTCATTTCATGATTCATGAATCATGATTCAATTCATGATTCAATTCATGATTCATTTCATGATTCATGATTCAATTCATGATTCATGATTCATGATTCAATTCATGATTCATGATTTAATTCATGATTCATGATTCAATTCATGATTCATGATTCATTTCATGATTCATTCCATGATTCTTGATTCAATTCATGATTCATTTCATGATTCATGATTCATGATTCATGATTCATGATTCAATTCATGATTCAATTCATGATTCATGATTCGATTCATGATTCATGATTCGATTCAAGATTCATGATTTAATTCATGATTCATGATTCGATTCATGATTCATGATTTAATTCATGATTCATGATTCATGATTCGATTCATAATTCATGATTCATGATTCATGATTCAATTCATGATTCATGAATCATGAAATGAATTATGAATTGATTCATGATTAATGATTCATTTCATGATTCATGATTCATGATTCAATTCTTGATTCATTTCATGATTCAAGATTTGATTCATGATTCGATTCATGATTCATGATTCAATTCATGATTCATGATTCCATTCATCATTCATGATTCATGATTCGATTCATGATTCATGATTCATGATTCATGATTCAATTCATGGTTGGTGATTCGTGATTAGATTCATAATTCATGATTCATGATTCAATTCATGATTCATGATTCAATTCATGATTCATGATTCGATTCATGATTCATGATTCATTTCATGATTCATGATTGATAATTCAATTCATGATTCATGATTCGATTCATAATTCGATTCATGATTCATGATTCAATTCATGATTCATGATTTATGATTCATGATTCAATTCATGATTCATGATTCATGATTTGATTCATGATTCATGATTCTTGATTCATGATTTGATTCATGATTTATAATTCATTTCATGATTCATGATTCATGATTCAATTCATAAATCATGATTCATGATTAGATTCATAATTCATGATTCATGATTCAATTCATGATTCATGATTCAATTCATGATTCATGATTCGATTCATGATTCTTGATTCATTTCATGATTCATGATTCATGATTCAATTCATGATTCATGATTCGATTCATAATTCGATTCATGATTCGATTCATATTTCATGATTTAATTCATGATTCATGATTCAATTCATGATTCATGATTCATGATTCATGATTCACGATTCAATTCATGATTCATGATTTATGATTCGATTCATGATTCAATTCATGATTCGATTCATGATTCATGATTCAATTCATGATTCATGATTCGATTCATGATTCATGCATCAATTCATGGATCAGTTCATGATTCATGATTCAATTTATGATTCATGATTTATGATTCATGATTCATGATTCAATTCATGATTCATGATCAGATTCATAATTTATGATTCATGATTCAATTCATGATTCATGATTCAATTCATAATTCATGATTCGATTCATGATTCATGATTCATTTCATGATTCATGATTCGATTCATGATTCATGATTCATTTCATGAATTATGATTCATGATTCAATTCATGATTCATTTCATGATTCATGATTCGATTCATGATTCATGATTCAATTCATGATTCATGATTCAATTCATCATTCATGATTCATGATTCGATTTATAATTCATGATTCGATTCATGATTCATGATTCAATTCATGATTCATGATTTATGATTCATGATTCAATTCATGATTCATGATTCATGATTTGATTCATGATTCATGATTCTTGATTCATGATTTGATTCATGATTTATAATTCATTTTATGATTCATGATTCATGATTCAATTCATAAATCATGATTCATGATTAGATTCATAATTCATGATTCATGATTCAATTCATGATTCATGATTCAATTCATGATTCATGATTCGATTCATGATTCTTGATTCATTTCATGATTTATGATTCATGATTCAATTCATGATTCATGATTCGATTCATAATTCGATTCATGATTCGATTCATAATTCATGATTTAATTCATGATTCATGATTCAATTCATGATTCATGATTCATGATTCGATTCATGATTCATGATTCAATTCATGATTCATGATTCATGATTCGATTCATGATTCAATTCATGATTCATGATTTGATTCATGATTCGATTCATGATTCATGATTCAATTCATGATTCATGATTCGATTCATGATTCATGATTCAATTCATGGATCAGTTCATGATTCATGATTCAATTCATGATTCATGATTCATGATTCATGATTCATGATTCAATTCATGATTCATGATTAGATTCATTATTCATGATTCATGATTCAATTCATGATTCATGATTCAATTCATGATTCATGATTCGATTCATGATTCATGATTCATTTCATGATTCATGATTCGATTCATGATTCATGATTCATTTCATGAATTATGATTCATGATTCAATTCATGATTCATTTCATGATTCATGATTCGATTCATGATTCATGATTCAATTCATGATTCATGATTCAATTCATCATTCATGATTCATGATTCGATTTATAATTCATGATTCGATTCATGATTCATGATTCAATTCATGATTCATGATTCAATTCATGATTCATGATTTATGATTCATGATTCAATTCATGATTCATGATTCATGATTTGATTCATGATTCATGATTCTTGATTCATGATTTGATTCATGATTTATAATTCATTTCATGATTCATGATTCATGATTCAATTCATAAATCATGATTCATGATTAGATTCATAATTCATGATTCATGATTCAATTCATGATTCATGATTCAATTCATGATTCATGATTCGATTCATGATTCTTGATTCATTTCATGATTAATGATTCATGATTCAATTCATGATTCATGATTCGATTCATAATTCGATTCATGATTCGATTCATAATTCATGATTTAATTCATGATTCATGATTCAATTCATGATTCATGATTCATGATTCGATTCATGATTCATGATTCAATTCATGATTCATGGTTCATGATTCAATTCATGATTCATGATTCATTTCATGATTCTTGATTCATGATTCAATTCATGATTCATGATTAGATTCATGATTCATGATTTGATTCATGATTCATGATTCGATTCATGATTCATGATTCATGATTCAATTCATGATTCATGATTCGATTCATGATTCATGATTCGATTCATGATTCGATTCATGATTCATGATTCAATTCATGATTCATGATTCATGATTCAAATCATGATTCATGATTCAATTCATGATTTATGATTCATTTCATGATTCATTATTCATGATTTAATTCATGAATCAATTCATGATTCATTTCATCATTCATGATTCAATTCATGAATCATGATTCATTATTCAATTTATGAATCATGATTCAATTCATGATTCAATTCATGATTCATGACTCAATTCATGATTTAATTCATGATTCATGATTTAATTCATGATTCATGATTCGAATCATTATTCGTGATACAATTCAATTCATGATTCATGATTAGATTCATAATTCATGATTCATGATTCAATTTATGATTCATGATTCAATTTATGATTCATGATTCAATTCATGATTCATGATTCATGATTCGATTCATGATTCATGATTCGATTCATGATTCATGATTCAATTCATGATTCATGATTCATGATTCAATTCATTATTTATGATTCATTTCATGATTCATTATTCATGATTTAATTCATGAATCAATTCATGATTCATTTCATCATTCATGATTCAATTCATGAATCATGATTCATTATTCAATTTATGAATCATGATTCAATTCATGATTCAATTCATGATTCATGATTCAATTCATGATTTAATTCATGATTCATGATTTAATTCATGATTCATGATTCATGATTCGAATCATTATTCGTGATACAATTCAATTCATGATTCATGATTAGATTCATAATTCATGATTCATGATTCAATTCATGATTCATGATTCAATTTATGATTCATGATTCAATTCATAATTCATGATTCATGATTCGATTCATGATTCATGATTCGATTCATGATTCATGATTCAATTCATGATTCATTTTATAATTCATGATTCAATTCATGATTCATGATTCGATTCATGATTCATGATTTGATTCATGATTCATGATTCGATTCATGATTCGTGATTCATGATTCGATTCATGATTCAATTCATGATTCAAGATTCGATTCATGATTCATGATTCGATTCATGATTCATGATTCAATTCATGATTCATGATCATTGATTCAAATCATGATTCATGATTCAATTCATGATTCATGATTCATTTCATGATTCATTATTCATGATTTAATTCATGATTCAATTCATGATTCATGATTCATTCATGATTCAATTCATGAATCATGATTCATTATTCAATTTATGAATCATGAATCAATTCATGATTCATGATTCAATTCATGATTCATGATTCAATTCATGATTCATGATTCAATTCATGATTCATTTCATGATTCATGATTTAATTCATGTTTCAGTTTATGATTCATGATTCAAGATTCATTATTCAATTCATGATTCAATTCATGATTCATGATTCAATTCATGATTCATTTCATGATTCATGATTTAATTCATGTTTCAGTTTATGATTCATGATTCAAGATTCATTATTCAATTCATGATTCAAGATTCATTTTATGATTAAATTCATGAATTATTTCATGATTCATGATTCATGATTCAATTGATGATTCAATTCATGATTTGATTCATGATTCGATTCATGATTCATGATTCGATTCCTGATTTATTATTTAATTCATGATTCATGATTCAATTCATGATTCATGATTCATGATTCGATTCATGATTCATGATTCAATTCATGATTCTATTCATGATTCATGATTCGATTCATGATTCATGATTCGATTCATGATTCATGATTCATGATTCAATTCATGATTCATGATTCATGATTAGATTCATAATTCATGATTCATGATTCAATTCATGATTCATGATTCAATTTATGATTCATGATTCAATTCATGATTCATGATTCATGATTGGATTCATGATTCATGATTCGATTCATGATTCATGATTCAATTCATGATTCAATTCATGATTCATTTCATAATTCATGATTCAATTCATGATTCATGATTCGATTCATGATTCATGATTTGATTCATGATTCATGATTCGATTCATGATTCATGATTCGTGATTCATGATTCGATTCATGATTCATGATTTGATTCATGATTCATGATTCGATTCATGATTCATGATTCGTGATTCATGATTCGATTCATGATTCAATTCATGATTCATGATTCGATTCATGATTCATGATTCGATTCATGATTCATGATTCAATTCATGATTCATGATTCATGATTCAAATCATGATTCATGATTCAATTCATGATTCATGATTCATTTCATGATTCATTATTCATGATTTAATTCATGATTCAATTCATGATTCATTTCATCATTCATCATTCAATTCATGAATCATGATTCATTATTCAATTTATGAATCATGATTCAATTCATGATTCATGATTCAATTCATGATTCATGCTTCAATTCATGATTCATGATTCAATATTCATTATTCAATTCATGATTCATGATTCATTTTATGATTAAATTCATGAATTATTTCATGATTCATGATTCATGATTCAATTCATGATTCATGATTCATGATTCAATTCATGATTCATGATTCATGATTCGATTCATGACTCATGATTCGATTCATGATTCATGATTCTATTCATAATTCATGATTCGTTTCATGATTCATGATTTGATTCATTATTCATGATTCATGATTCAATTCATGATTCATGATTCATGAATCATAATTTGATTCATGATTCATGATTCATGATTTAATTCATGATTCATGATTCATGATTCGAATCATGATTCGTGATTCAATTCATGATTCATAATTCGATTCATGATTCATGATTCATGATTTAATTCATAATTCATGATTCATGATTCGATTCATGATTCATGAATCGTTTCATGATTCATGATTTATGATTTAATTCATGATTCATGATTCATGAATCATAATTCGATTCATGATTCATGATTTAATTCATGATTCATTTCATGATTCATAATACAATTCATGATTCATAATTCATGATTTAATTCATAATTCATGATTCATGATTCGATTCATGATTCAATTCACGATTCAATTCATGATTCAATTCATGATTCATTTCATGATTCATAATATAATTCATGATTCATGATTTAATTCATAAGTCATGATTCATGATTCAATTCATGATTCAATTCTTGATTCAATTTATGATTCAAGATTCATTTCATGATTCATGATTCATGATTCAATTCATGATTCCATTCATGATTCATGATTCAATTCAAGATTCATAATTCATTTCATGATTCATGAATCATGATTCAATTCAGGATTTAATTCATGATTCATTTCATGATTCATGATTCAATTCATAATTCATGATTCATGATTCAATTCATGATTCATGATTTAATTCATGATTCATGATTCAATTCATGATTCATGATTCATTTCAAGATTCATTCCATGATTCTTGATTCAATTAATGATTCATTTCATGATTCATGATTCATGATTCAATTCATGATTCAATTCATGATTCAGTTCATGATTCATGATTCAATTCATGATTCATGATTTAATTCATGATTCATGATTCAATTCATGATTCATGATTCATTTCAAGATTCATTCCATGATTCTTGATTCAATTAATGATTCATTTCATGATTCATGATTCATGATTCAATTCATGATTCAATTCATGATTCAGTTCATGATTCATGATTCAATTCATGATTCCTGATTCGATTCATGATTGATGATTCAATTCATGATTCATGATTCATGATTCGATTCATGATTCATGATTCATGATTCATGATTCATGATTCAATTCATGATTCATGATTAGATTCATAATTCATGATTCATGATTCAATTCATGATTCATGAATCATGAAATGAATTATGAATTGATTCATGATTCATGATTCATTTCATGATTCATGATTCATGATTTAATTCATGATTCATTTCATGATTCATGATTCAATTCATGATTCATGATTCCATTCATCATTCATGATTCATGATTCGATTCATGATTCATGATTCGATTCATAATTTGATTCATGATTCATGATTCAATTCATTTTTCATGATTTATGATTCATGATTCAATTCATGATTCATGATTTATGATTCATGATTGAATACATGATTCATGATTTGATTCATGATTCATGATTCTTGATTCATGATTTGATTCATGATTTATAATTCGTTTCATGATTCATGATTCAATTCATAAATCATGATTCATGATTAGATTCATAATTCATGATTCATGATTCAATTCATGATTCATGATTCAATTCATGATTCATTATTCGATTCATGATTCTTGATTCATTTCATGATTCATGATTCATGATTCAATTCATGATTCATGATTCGATTCATGATTCGATTCATGATTCTTGATTCATTTCATGATTCATGATTCATGATTCAATTCATGATTCATGATTCGATTCATGATTCGATTCATGATTCTATTCATGATTCGATTCATAATTCATGATTTAATTCATGATTCATGACTCAATTCATGATTCAATTCATGATTCATGATTCATGATTCAATTCATGATTCATGATTCATGATTCGATTCATGATTCAATTCATGATTCATGATTCGATTCATGATTCGATTCATGATTCATGATTCAATTCATGATTCAGTTCATGATTCATGATTCAATTCATGATTCATGATTCATGATTCAATTCATGATTCATGATTCAATTCGATTCATGATTCAATTCATGATTCATGATTCGATTCATGATTCATGATTCATTTCATGATTCTTGATTCATGATTCAATTCATGATTCATGATTAGATTCATGATTCATGATTTGATTCATGATTCATGATTCATGATTCATGATTCGTGATTCATGATTCAATTCATGATTCATGATTAGATTCATGATTCATGATTTGATTCATGATTCATGATTCGATTCATGATTCATGATTCGTTAATAATGATTCAATTCATGATTCATGATTCGATTCATGATTCATGATTCGATTCATGATTCATGATTCAATTCATGATTCATGATTCATGATTCAATTCATGATTTATGATTCATTTCATGATTCATTATTCATGATTTAATTCATGAATCAATTCATGATTCATTTCATCATTCATGATTCAATTCATGAATCATGATTCATTATTCAATTTATGAATCATGATTCAATTCATGATTCAATTCATGATTCATGATTCAATTCATGATTTAATTCATGATTCATGATTTAATTCATGATTCATGATTCATGATTCGAATCATTATTCGTGATACAATTCAATTCATGATTCATGATTAGATTCATAATTCATGATTCATGATTCAATTCATGATTCATGATTCAATTTATGATTCATGATTCAATTCATAATTCATGATTCATGATTCGATTCATGATTCATGATTCGATTCATGATTCATGATTCAATTCATGATTCATTTCATAATTCATGATTCAATTCATGATTCATGATTTGATTCATGATTCATGATTTGATTCATGATTCATGATTCGATTCATGATTCATGATTCGTGATTCATGATTCGATTCATGATTCAATTCATGATTCATGATTCGATTCATGATTCATGATTCGATTCATGATTCATGATTCAATTCATGATTCATGATCATTGATTCAAATCATGATTCATGATTCAATTCATGATTCATGATTCATTTCATGATTCATTATTCATGATTTAATTCATGATTCAATTCATGATTCATGATTCATTCATGATTCAATTCATGAATCATGATTCATTATTCAATTTATGAATCATGAATCAATTCATGATTCATGATTCAATTCATGATTCATGATTCAATTCATGATTCATGATTCAATTCATGATTCATTTCATGATTCATGATTTAATTCATGTTTCAGTTTATGATTCATGATTCAAGATTCATTATTCAATTCATGATTCAATTCATGATTCATGATTCAATTCATGATTCATTTCATGATTCATGATTTAATTCATGTTTCAGTTTATGATTCATGACTCAAGATTCATTATTCAATTCATGATTCAAGATTCATTTTATGATTAAATTCATGAATTATTTCATGATTCATGATTCATGATTCAATTGATGATTCAATTCATGATTTGATTCATGATTCGATTCATGATTCATGATTCGATTCCTGATTTATTATTTAATTCATGATTCATGATTCAATTCATGATTCATGATTCATGATTCGATTCATGATTCATGATTCGATTCATGATTCATGATTCGATTCATAATTCATGATTCGTTTCATGATTCATGATTTAATTCATGATTCATGATTTGATTCATTATTCATGATTCATGATTTAATTCATGATTCATGATTCGATTCATGATTCGTGATTTATTCATGATTCATTTCATGATTCATAATAGAATTCATGATTCATAATTCATGATTTAATTCATAATTCATAATTCATGATTCGATTCATGATTAAATTCATGATTCATTTCATGATTCATAATATAATTCATGATTCATGATTCATGATTTAATTCATAAGTCATGATTCATGATTCAATTCATGATTCCATTCATGATTCATGATTCAATTCATGATTCATGATTCAATTCATGATTCATGATTTAATTTATGATTCATGATTCAATTCATGATTCATGATTCATTTCATGATTCATTCCATGATTCTTGATTCAATTCATGATTCATTTCATGATTCATGATTCATGATTCAATTCATGATTCAATTCATGATTCATGATTCGATTCATGATTCATGATTCGATTTAAGATTCATGATTTAATTCATGATTCATGATTTAATTCATGATTCATGATTCAATTCATGATTCGTAATTCGATTCATGATTCATGATTCATGATTCATGATTCAATTCATGATTCATGATTAGATTCATAATTCATGATTCATGATTCAATTCATGATTCATGAATCATGAAATGAATTATGAATTGATTCATGATTCAAGATTCATTTCATGATTCATGATTCATGATTTAATTCATGCTTCATTTCATGATTCATGATTTGATTCATGATTCGATTCATGATTCATGATGCAATTCATGATTCATGATTCCATTCATCATTCATGATTGATTCGATTCATGATTCATGATTCATAATTCAATTCATGATTGGTGATTCGTGATTAGATTCATAATTCATGATTCATGATTCAATTCATTATTCATGATTCAATTCATGATTCATGATTCGATTCATGATTGGTGATTCGTGATTAGATTCATAATTCATGATTCATGATTCAATTCATGATTCATGATTCAATTCATGATTCATGATTCGATTCATGATTCATGATTCATTTCATGATTCATGATTCATGATTCAATTCATGATTCAATTCATGATTCATGATTCGATTCATAATTCGATTCATGATTCATGATTCAATTCATGTTTCATGATTTATGATTCATGATTCAATTTATGATTCATGATTTATGATTCATGATTCAATTCATGATTCATGATTCATGAGTTGATTCATGATTCATGATTCTTGATTCATGATTTGATTCATGATTTATAATTCGTTTCATGATTCATGATTCAAGATTCAATTCATAAATCATGATTCATGATTAGATTCATAATTCATGATTCATGATTCAATTCATGATTCATGATTCAATTCATGATTCATTATTCGATTCATGATTCTTGATTCATTTCATGATTCATGATTCATGATTCAATTCATGATTCATGATTCGATTCATGATTCGATTCATGATTCGATTCATAATTCATGATTTAATTCATGATTCAATTCATGATTCATGATTCATGATTTGATTCATGATTCAATTCATGATTCATGATTCGATTCATGATTCATGATTCAATTCATGATTCAGTTCATGATTCATGATTCAATTCATGATTCATGATTCATCATTCATGATTAGATTCATAATTCATGATTCATGATTCAATTCATGATTCATGATTCAATTCATGATTCATGATTCGATTCATGATTCATGATTCATTTCATGATTCTTGAGTCATGATTCAATTCATGATTCATGATTCGATTCATGATTCATGATTTGATTCATGATTCATGATTCGATTCATGATTCATGATTCGATTCATGATTCATGATTCGTGATTCATGATTCGATTCATGATTTAATTCATGATTCATGATTCGATTCATGATTCATGATTCAATTCATGATACATGATTCATGATTCAAATCATGATTCATGATTCAATTCATGATTCGTGATTCATTTCATGATTCATTATTCATGATTTAATTCATGATTCAATTCATGATTCATTTCATCATTCATGATTCAATTCATTAATCATGATTCATTTTTCAATTTATGAATCATGATTCAATTCATGATTCATGATTCAATTCATGATTCAATTAATGATTCATTTCATGATTCAATTCATGATTCATGATTCAATTCATGATTCAATTCATGATTTAGTTCATGATTCAATTCATGATTAATGATTTATGTTGCAATTCATGATTCATGATTCATTTCATGATTCATGATTTATGATTTATGATTCATGATTCATGATTCATGATTCAATTCATGATTCATGATTCGATTCATGATTCATGATTCGTAATTCGATTCATGATTCATGATTCATGATTCATGATTCATGATTCATGATTCAATTCATGATTCATGAATCATGAAATGAATTATGAATTGATTCATGATTCAAGTTTCATTTCATGATTCATGATTCATGATTTAATTCATGCTTCATTTCATGATTCATGATTTGATTCATGATTCGATTCATGATTCATGATGCAATTCATGATTCATGATTCCATTCATCATTCATGATTTATGATTCGATTCATGATTCATAATTCAATTCATGATTGGTGATTCGTGATTAGATTCATAATTCATGATTCATGATTCAATTCATGATTCATGATTCAATTCATGATTCATGATTCGATTCATGATTGGTGATTCGTGATTAGATTCATAATTCATGATTCATGATTCAATTCATGATTCATGATTCAATTCATGATTCATGATTCGATTCATGATTCATGATTCAATTCATGATTCAATTCATGATTCATGATTCGATTCATAATTCGATTCATGATTCATGATTCAATTCATGTTTCATGATTTATGATTCATGATTCAATTTATGATTCATGATTTATGATTCATGATTCAATTCATGATTCATGATTCATGATTTGATTCATGATTCATGATTCTTGATTCATGATTTGATTCATGATTTATAATTCGTTTCATGATTCATGATTCAAGATTCAATTCATAAATCATGATTCATGATTAGATTCATAATTCATGATTCATGATTCAATTCATGATTCATGATTCAATTCATGATTCATTATTCGATTCATGATTCTTGATTCATTTCATGATTCATGATTCATGATTCAATTCATGATTCATGATTCGATTCATGATTCGATTCATGATTCGATTCATAATTCATGATTTAATTCATGATTCATGATTCAATTCATGATTCATGATTCATGATTTGATTCATGATTCAATTCATGATTCATGATTCGATTCATGATTCATGATTCAATTCATGATTCAGTTCATGATTCATGATTCAATTCATGATTCATGATTCATGATTCATGATTAGATTCATAATTCATGATTCATGATTCAATTCATGATTCATGATTCAATTCATGATTCATGATTTGATTCATGATTCATGATTCATTTCATGATTCTTGAGTCATGATTCGATTCATGATTCATGATTTGATTCATGATTCATGATTCGATTCATGATTCATGATTCGTGATTCATGATTCGATTAATGATTTAATTCATGATTCATGATTCGATTCATGATTCATGATTCAATTCATGATTCATGATTCATGATTCAAATCATGATTCATGATTCAATTCATGATTCATGATTCATTTCATGATTCATCATTCATGATTCAATTCATTAATCATGATTCATTTTTCAATTTATGAATCATGATTCAATTCATGATTCATGATTCATTTCATGATTCAATTAATGATTCATTTCATGATTCAATTCATGATTCATGATTCAATTCATGATTCAATTCATGATTTAGTTCATGATTCATGATTCAATTCATGATTCAATTAATGATTCATTTCATGATTCAATTCATGATTCATGATTCAATTCATGATTCAATTCATGATTTAGTTCATGATTCATGATTCAATTCATGATTAATGATTTATGATTCAATTCATGATTCATGATTCATTTCATGATTCATGATTTATGATTTATGATTCATGATTCATGATTCATGATTCAATTCATGATTCATGATTCGATTCATGATTCATGATTCGTAATTCGATTCATGATTCATGATTCATGATTCATGATTCATGATTCAATTCATGATTCATGAATCATGAAATGAATTATGAATTGATTCATGATTCAAGATTCATTTCATGATTCATGATTCATGATTTAATTCATGCTTCATTTCATGATTCATGATGCAATTCATGATTCATGATTCCATTCATCATTCATGATTTATGATTCGATTCATGATTCATGATTCATAATTCAATTCATGATTGGTGATTCGTGATTAGATTCATAATTCATGATTCATGATTCAATTCATGATTCATGATTCAATTCATGATTCATGATTCGATTCATGATTGGTGATTCGTGATTAGATTCATAATTCATGATTCATGATTCAATTCATGATTCATGATTCAATTCATGATTCATGATTCGATTCATGATTCATTATTCATTTCATGATTCATGATTCATGATTCAATTCATGATTCAATTCATGATTCATGATTCGATTCATAATTCGATTCATGATTCATGATTCAATTCATGTTTCATGATTTATGATTCATGATTCAATTTATGATTCATGATTTATGATTCATGATTCAATTCATGATTCATGATTCATGATTTGATTCATGATTCATGATTCTTGATTCATGATTTGATTCATGATTTATAATTCGTTTCATGATTCATGATTCAAGATTCAATTCATAAATCATGATTCATGATTAGATTCATAATTCATGATTCATGATTCAATTCATGATTCATGATTCAATTCATGATTCATTATTCGATTCATGATTCTTGATTCATTTCATGATTCATGATTCATGATTCAATTCATGATTCATGATTCGATTCATGATTCGATTCATGATTCGATTCATAATTCATGATTTAATTCATGATTCATGATTCAATTCATGATTCATGATTCATGATTTGATTCATGATTCAATTCATGATTCATGATTCGATTCATGATTCATGATTCAATTCATGATTCAGTTCATGATTCATGATTCAATTCATGATTCATGATTCATGATTCATGATTAGATTCATAATTCATGATTCATGATTCAATTCATGATTCATGATTCAATTCATGATTCATGATTCAATTCATGATTCATGATTCGATTCATGATTCATGATTCATTTCATGATTCTTGAGTCATGATTCAATTCATGATTCATGATTCGATTCATGATTCATGATTTGATTCATGATTCATGATTCGATTCATGATTCATGATTCGATTCATGATTCATGATTCGTGATTCATGATTCGATTCATGATTTAATTCATGATTCATGATTCGATTCATGATTCATGATTCAATTCATGATTCATGATTCATGATTCAAATCATGATTCATGATTCAATTCATGATTCATGATTCATTTCATGATTCATTATTCATGATTTAATTCATGATTCAATTCATGATTCATTTCATCATTCATGATTCAATTCATTAATCATGATTCATTTTTCAATTTATGAATCATGATTCAATTCATGATTCATGATTCAATTCATGATTAAATTAATGATTCATTTCATGATTCAATTCATGATTCATGATTCAATTCATGATTCAATTCATGATTTAGTTCATGATTCATGATTCAATTCATGATTAATGATTTATGATTTATGATTCAATTCATGATTCATGATTCATTTCATGATTCATGATTTATGATTTATGATTCATGATTCATGATTCATGATTCAATTCATGATTCATGATTCGATTCATGATTCATGATTCGTAATTCGATTCATGATTCATGATTCATGATTCATGATTCATGATTCATGATTCAATTCATGATTCATGAATCATGAAATGAATTATGAATTGATTCATGATTCAAGATTCATTTCATGATTCATGATTCATGATTTAATTCATGCTTCATTTCATGATTCATTATTTGATTCATGATTCATGATTCAATTCATGATTCATGATTCATGATTTGATTCATGATTCAATTCATGATTCATGATTCGATTCATGATTCATGATTCAATTCATGATTCAGTTCATGATTCATGATTCAATTCATGATTCATGATTCATGATTCATGATTAGATTCATAATTCATGATTCATGATTCAATTCATGATTAATGATTCAATTCATGATTCATGATTCGATTCATGATTCATGATTCATTTCATGATTCTTGAGTCATGATTCGATTCATGATTCATGATTTGATTCATGATTCATGATTCGATTCATGATTCATGATTCGATTCATGATTCATGATTCGTGATTCATGATTCGATTAATGATTTAATTCATGATTCATGATTCGATTCATGATTCATGATTCAATTCATGATTCATGATTCATGATTCAAATCATGATTCATGATTCAATTCATGATTCATGATTCATTTCATGATTCATCATTCATGATTCAATTCATTAATCATGATTCATTTTTCAATTTATGAATCATGATTCAATTCATGATTCATGATTCAATTCATGATTCAATTAATGATTCATTTCATGATTCAATTCATGATTCATGATTCAATTCATGATTCAATTCATGATTTAGTTCATGATTCATGATTCAATTCATGATTCAATTAATGATTCATTTCATGATTCAATTCATGATTCATGATTCAATTCATGATTCAATTCATGATTTAGTTCATGATTCATGATTCAATTCATGATTAATGATTTATGATTCAATTCATGATTCATGATTCATTTCATGATTCATGATTTATGATTTATGATTCATGATTCATGATTCATGATTCAATTCATGATTCATGATTCGATTCATGATTCATGATTCGTAATTCGATTCATGATTCATGATTCATGATTCATGATTCATGATTCAATTCATGATTCATGAATCATGAAATGAATTATGAATTGATTCATGATTCAAGATTCATTTCATGATTCATGATTCATGATTTAATTCATGCTTCATTTCATGATTCATGATTTGATTCATGATTCGATTCATGATTCATGATGCAATTCATGATTCATGATTCCATTCATCATTCATGATTTATGATTCGATTCATGATTCATAATTCAATTCATGATTGGTGATTCGTGATTAGATTCATAATTCATGATTCATGATTCAATTCATGATTCATGATTCAATTCATGATTCATGATTCGATTCATGATTGGTGATTCGTGATTAGATTCATAATTCATGATTCATGATTCAATTCATGATTCATGATTCAATTCATGATTCATGATTCGATTCATGATTCATGATTCATGATTCAATTCATGATTCAATTCATGATTCATGATTCGATTCATAATTCGATTCATGATTCATGATTCAATTCATGTTTCATGATTCATGATTCTTGATTCAATTTATGATTCATGATTTATGATTCATGATTCAATTCATGATTCATGATTCATGATTAGATTCATAATTCATGATTCATGATTCAATTCATGATTCATGATTCAATTCATGATTCATTATTCGATTCATGATTCTTGATTCATTTCATGATTCATGATTCATGATTCAATTCATGATTCATGATTCGATTCATGATTCGATTCATGATTCGATTCATGATTCTTGATTCATTTCATGATTCATGATTCATGATTCAATTCATGATTCATGATTCGATTCATGATTCGATTCATGATTCTATTCATGATTCGATTCATAATTCATGATTTAATTCATGATTCATGATTCAATTCATGATTCAATTCATGATTCATGATTCATGATTCAATTCATGATTCATGATTCATGATTCGATTCATGATTCAATTCATGATTCATGATTCGATTCATGATTCGATTCATGATTCATGATTCAATTCATGATTCAGTTCATGATTCATGATTCAATTCATGATTCATAATTCATGATTCAATTCATGATTCATGATTCAATTCGATTCATGATTCAATTCATGATTCGATTCATGATTCATGATTCATTTCATGATTCTTGATTCATGATTCAATTCATGATTCATGATTAGATTCATGATTCATGATTTGATTCATGATTCATGATTCGATTCATGATTCATGATTCGTGATTCGTGATTCATGATTCAATTCATGATTCATGATTCGATTCATGATTCATGATTCGATTCATGATTCATGATTCAATTCATGATTCATGATTCATGATTCAAATCATGATTCATGATTCAATTCATGATTTATGATTCATTCCATGATTCATTATTCATGATTTAATTCATGAATCAATTCATGATTCATTTCATCATTCATGATTCAATTCATGAATCATGATTCATTATTCAATTTATGAATCATGATTCAATTCATGATTCAATTCATGATTCATGATTCAATTCATGATTTAATTCATGATTCATGATTTAATTCATGATTCATGATTCATGATTCGAATCATTATTCGTGATACAATTCAATTCATGATTCATGATTAGATTCATAATTCATGATTCATGATTCAATTCATGATTCATGATTCATGATTCGATTCATGATTCATGATTCGATTCATGATTCATGATTCAATTCATGATTCATTTCATAATTCATGATTCAATTCATGATTCATGATTCGATTCATGATTCATGATTTGATTCATGATTCATGATTCGATTCATGATTCATGATTCGTGATTCATGATTCGATTCATGATTCAATTCATGATTCATGATTCGATTCATGATTCATGATTCGATTCATGATTCATGATTCGATTCATGATTCATGATTCAATTCATGATTCGTGATCATTGATTCAAATCATGATTCATGATTCAATTCATGATTCATGATTCATTTCATGATTCATTATTCATGATTTAATTCATGATTCAATTCATGATTCATGTTTCATTCATGATTCAATTCATGAATCATGATTCATTATTCAATTTATGAATCATGAATCAATTCATGATTCATGATTCAATTCATGATTCATGATTCAATTCATGATTCATGATTCAATTCATGATTCATTTCATGATTCATGATTTAATTCATGTTTCAGTTTATGATTCATGATTCAAGATTCATTATTCAATTCATGATTCAATTCATGATTCATGATTCAATTCATGATTCATTTCATGATTCATGATTTAATTCATGTTTCAGTTTATGATTCATGATTCAAGATTCATTATTCAATTCATGATTCAAGATTCATTTTATGATTAAATTCATGAATTATTTCATGATTCATGATTCATGATTCAATTGATGATTCAATTCATGATTTGATTCATGATTCGATTCATGATTCATGATTCGATTCCTGATTTATTATTTAATTCATGATTCATGATTCAATTCATGATTCATGATTCGATTCATGATTCATGATTCGATTCATGATTCATGATTCGATTCATAATTCATGATGCGTTTCATGATTCATGATTTAATTCATGATTCATGATTTGATTCATTATTCATGATTCATGATTTAATTCATGATTCATTTCATGATTCATAATAGAATTCATGATTCATAATTCATGATTTAATTCATAATTCATAATTCATGATTCGATTCATGATTAAATTCATGATTCATTTCATGATTCATAATATAATTCATGATTCATGATTCATGATTTAATTCATAAGTCATGATTCATGATTCAATTCATGATTCAATTCTTGATTCAATTTATGATTCAAGATTCATTTCATGATTCATGATTCAATTCATGATTCCATTCATGATTCATGATTCAATTCATGATTCATGATTCAATTCATGATTCATGATTTAATTTATGATTCATGATTCAATTCATGATTCATTTCATGATTCATTCCATGATTCTTGATTCAATTCATGATTCATTTCATGATTCATGATTCATGATTCAATTCATGATTCAATTCATGATTCATGATTCGATTCATGATTCATGATTCGATTCAAGATTCATGATTTAATTCATGATTCATGATTTAATTCATGATTCATGATTCAATTCATGATTCATGATTCGTAATTCGATTCATGATTCATGATTCATGATTCATGATTCAATTCATGATTCATGATTAGATTCATAATTCATGATTCATGATTCAATTCATGATTCATGAATCATGAAATGAATTATGAATTGATTCATGATTCAAGATTCATTTCATGATTCATGATTCATGATTTAATTCATGCTTCATTTCATGATTCATTATTTGATTCATGATTCGATTCATGATTCATGATGCAATTCATGATTCATGATTCATGATGCAATTCATGATTCATGATTCCATTCATCATTCATGATTTATGATTCGATTCATGATTCATGATTCATAATTCAATTCATGATTGGTGATTCGTGATTAGATTCATAATTCATGATTCATGATTCAATTCATGATTCATGATTCAATTCATGATTCATGATTCGATTCATGATTGGTGATTCATGATTAGATTCATAATTCATGATTCATAATTCAATTCATGATTCATGATTCAATTCATGATTCATGATTCGATTCATGATTCATGATTCATTTCATTATTCATGATTCATGATTTAATTCATGATTCAATTCATGATTCATGATTCGATTCATAATTCGATTCATGATTCATGATTCAATTCATGTTTCATGATTTATGATTCATGATTCAATTTATGATTCATGATTTATGATTCATGATTCAATTCATGATTCATGATTCATGATTTGATTCATGATTTATAATTCGTTTCATGATTCATGATTCAAGATTCAATTCATAAATCATGATTCATGATTAGATTCATAATTCATGATTCATGATTCAATTCATGATTCATGATTCAATTCATGATTCATTATTCGATTCATGATTCTTGATTCATTTCATGATTCATGATTCATGATTCGATTCATGATTCGATTCATGATTCGATTCATAATTCATGATTTAATTCATGATTCATGATTCAATTCATGATTCATGATTCATGATTTGATTCATGATTCAATTCATGATTCATGATTCGATTCATGATTCATGATTCAATTCATGATTCAGTTCATGATTCATGATTCAATTCATGATTCATGATTCATGATTCATGATTAGATTCATAATTCATGATTCATGATTCAATTCATGATTCATGATTCAATTCATGATTCATGATTCGATTCATGATTCATGATTCATTTCATGATTCATTATTCATGATTTAATTCATGATTCAATTCATGATTCATTTCATCATTCATGATTCAATTCATTAATCATGATTCATTTTTCAATTTATGAATCATGATTCAATTCATGATTCATGATTCAATTCATGATTCAATTAATGATTCATTTCATGATTCAATTCATGATTCATGATTCAATTCATGATTCAATTCATGATTTAGTTCATGATTCATGATTCAATTCATGATTAATGATTTATGATTCAATTCATGATTCATGATTCATTTCATGATTCATGATTTATGATTTATGATTCATGATTCATGATTCATGATTCAATTCATGATTCATGATTCGATTCATGATTCATGATTCAATTCATGATTCATTTAATGATTCAATTCATGATTCATGATTCAATTCATGATTCATGATTCGATTCATGATTTATGATTCGATTCATGATTCATGATTCAATTCATGATTCAATTTATGATTCAGTTCATGATTCATGATTCAATTCATGATTCATGATTTATGATTCAAATTAAGATTCATGATTCATGATTCAATTAATGATTCACTATTCATGAATCATAATTCGATTCATGATTCATGATTTAATTCACAATTCATGATTCGTGATTCAATCCATGATTCAATTCATGATTAATGATTCATTAATTCGATTCATGATTCATGATTCAATTCATGATTCATAATTCATGGTTCATGATTCAATCCATGATTCATGATTCAATAATGATTCATTTCATGATTCAACTCATGATTCATGATTCAATTCATGATTCAATTCATGATTCATTTCATGATTCATGATTTAATTCATGATTCGATTCATGATTCATTATTCAATTCATGATTCAATTCATGTTTCATGATTCATGATTTGATTCATGATTCATGATTCATGATTCATGATTCAATTCATGGTTCATGATTCATGATTCATGATTAGATTCATAATTCATGATTCATGATTCAATTCATGATTCATGATTCAATTCATGATTCATGATTCGATTCATGATTCATGATTCGATTCATGATTCGATTCATGATTCCATTCACAATTCATGATTCATGATTCGATTCATGATTCATGATTCAATTCATGATTCAATTCATGATTCATGATTCGATTCATGATTCGATTCATTATTCATGATTTGATTCATGATTCATTTCATGATTCATGATTCAATTCATGATTTAGTTCATGATTCATGATTTATGATTCAATTCATAATTCATGATTCATGATTCATGATTCAATTCATGATTCATGATTCATGATTTGATTCATGATTCATAATGCAATTCATGATTTATGATTCATGGTTCATGATTCAATTCATGATTCATGATTCATGATTCGATTCATGATTCATGATTCGATTCATGATTCATGATTCGATTCATAATTCATGATTCGTTTCATGATTCATGATTTAATTCATGATTCATGATTTGATTCATTATTCATGATTCATGATTTAATTCATGATTCATGATTCATGAATCATAATTCGATTTATGATTCATGATTCATGATTTAATTCATGATTCATGATTCATGATTCGAATCATGATTCGTGATTCAATTCATGATTCATAATTCGATTCATGATTTAATTCATAATTCATGATTCATGATTCGATTCATGATTCATGAATCGTTTCATGATTCATGATTTATGATTTAATTCATGATTCATGATACATGATTTAATTCATTATTCATGATTCATGATTCAATTCATGATTCATGATTCATGATTTAATTCATAATTCATGATTCATGATTCGATTCATGATTAAATTCATGATTCATTTCATGATTCATAATATAATTCATGATTCATGATTCATGATTTAATTCATAAGTCATGATTCAATTCATGATTCAATTCTTGATTCAATTTATGATTCAAGATTCATTTCATGATTCATGATTCAATTCATGATTCCATTCATGATTCATGATTCAATTCATGATTCATGATTCATTTCATGATTTATGAATCATGATTCAATTCATGATTTAATTCATGATTCATTTCATGATTCATGATTCAATTCATGATTCATGATTCAATTCATGATTCATGATTTAATTCATGATTCATGATTCAATTCATGATTCATGATTCATTTCATGATTCATTCCATGATTCTTGATTCAATTCATGATTCATTTCATGATTCATGATTCATGATTCAATTCATGATTCAATTCATGATTCAATTCATGATTCATGATTCGATTCATGATTCATGATTCGATTCAAGATTCATGATTTAATTCATGATTCATGATTCGATTCATGATTCATGATTCAATTCATGATTCATGATTCATGATTCGATTCATGATTCATGATTCATGATTCAATTCATGATTCATGATTAGATTCATAATTCATGATTCATGATTCATGAATCATGAAATGAATTATGAATTGATTCATGATTCATGATTCATTTCATGATTCATGATTCATGATTTAATTCATGATTCATTTCATGATTCATGATTCATTTCATGATTCATGATTTGATTCATGATTCGATTCATGATTCATGATTCAATTCATGATTCATGATTCCATTCATCATTCATGATTCATGATTCCATTCATGATTCATGATTCATGATTCATGATTCATGATTCATGATTCATGATTCAATTCATGATTGGTGATTCGTGATTAGATTCATAATTCATGATTCATGATTCAATTCATGATTCATGATTCGATTCATAATTTGATTCATGATTCATGATTCAATTCATTTTTCATGATTTATGATTCATGATACAATTCATGATTCATGATTTATGATTCATGATTGAATACATGATTCATGATTCATGATTTGATTCATGATTCATGATTCTTGATTCATGATTTGATTCATGATTTATAATTCGTTTCATGATTCATGATTCAATTCATAAATCATGATTCATGATTAGATTCATAATTCATGATTCATGATTCAATTCATGATTCATGATTCAATTCATGATTCATGATTCGATTCATGATTCTTGATTCATTTCATGATTCATGATTCATGATTCAATTCATGATTCATGATTCGATTCCTAATTCGATTCATGATTCGATTCATAATTCATGATTTAATTCATGATTCATGATTCAATTCATGATTCATGATTCATGATTCGATTCATGATTCATGATTCAATTCATGATTCATGATTCATGATTCGATTCATGATTCAATTCATGATTCATGATTTGATTCATGATTCAATTCATGATTCATGATTCGATTAATGATTCATGATTCAATTCATGGATCAGTTCATGATTCATGATTCAATTCATGATTCATGATTCATGATTCATGATTCATGATTCAATTCATGATTCATGATTAGATTCATAATTCATGATTCATGATTCAATTCATGATTCATGATTCAATTCATGATTCATGATTCGATTCATGATTCATGATTCATTTCATGATTCATGATTCAATTCATGATTCATGATTCATTTCATGAATTATGATTCATGATTCAATTCATGATTAATTTCATGATTCATGATTCGATTCATGATTCATGATTCAATTCATGATTCATGATTCAATTCATCATTCATGATTCATGATTCGATTCATGATTCATGATTCATGATTAATGATTAGATTCATGATTTATGATTCATTTCATGATTCATGATTCATGATTCAATTCATAAATAATGATTCATGATTAGTTTCATAATTCATGATTCATGATTCAATTCATGATTCATGATTCAATTCATGATTCATGATTCGATTCATGATTCATGATTCATTTCATGATTCTTGATTCATGATTCAATTCATGATTCATTTCATGATTCATGATTCGATTCATGATTCGATTTATAATTCATGA
Organism: Mixophyes fleayi; assembly: GCF_038048845.1. Lineage (NCBI taxonomy): Eukaryota > Metazoa > Chordata > Amphibia > Anura > Limnodynastidae > Mixophyes > Mixophyes fleayi. The sequence continues at coordinate 202,549 of NW_027448520.1, forward strand.
TTCGATTCATGATTCATGATTCAATTCATGATTCATTATTCATGATTCGATTCATGATTCATGATTCAATTCATGATTCATGATTCATGATTCGATTCATGATTCAATTCATGATTCATGATTCGATTCATGATTCGATTATTGATTCATGATTCAATTCATGATTCATGATTCGATTCATGATTCATGATTCAATTCATGATTCAGTTCATGATTCATGATTTATGATTCATGATTCATGATTTATGATTCATGATTCAATTCATGTTTTATGATTCATGATTCTTGATTCATGATTTGATTCATGATTTATGATTCGTTACATGATTCATGATTCAATTCATAAATCATGATTCATGATTAGTTTCATAATTCATGATTCATGATTCAATTCATGATTCATGATTCAATTCATGATTCATGATTCAATTCATGATTCATTTCATGATTCATGATTCATGATTCATTTCATGATTCTTGATTCATGAATCAATTCATGATTCATTTCATGATTCTTGATTCATGAATCAATTCATGATTCATTTCATGATTCATGATTCGATTCATGATCATGATTCAATTCATGATTCATGATTCGATTCATGATTCATGATTCATTTCATGATTCTTGATTCATGATTCAATTCATGATTCATTTCATGATTCATGATTCGGTTCATGATTCGATTTATAATTCATGATTCAATTCATGATCATGATTCAATTCATGATTCATGATTCAAGATTCGATTCATGATTCATGATTCAATTCATGATTCATGATTCATGATTCGATTCATGATTCAATTCATGATTCATGATTCGATTCATGATTCGATTCATGATTCATGATTCAATTCATGATTCATGATTCGATTCATGATTCATGATTCAATTCATGATTCATTTCATGATTCATGATTCAATTCATGATTCATGATTCGATTCATGATTCATGATTTGATTCATGATTCATAATTCATTTCATGATTCATTATTCAATTCATGATACATGATTCAATTCATGATTCATGATTCCATTCATGATTCATTATTCCATTCATGATTCATGATTCATGATTCAATTCATGATTCATGATTCATGATTCATGATTCAAATCATGATTCATGATTCGATTCATAAATCATGATTCAATTCATGATTCAATTAATGATTCATGATTCGTTTCATGATTCATGATTCAATTCATAATTCATGATTCAATTCATGATTCAATTCATGATTCAATTCATGATTCATAATTTGATTCATGATTCATGATTCGATTCATGATTCATGAATTAATTCATGATTCATGATTCGATTCATGATTCATGATTCATTTCATGATTCATGATTCATTTCATGATTCATGATTCATGATTCGATTCATGATTCATGATTCATTTCATGATTCATGATTCATGATTCAATTCATGATTCATGATTCGATTCATAATTCGATTCATGATTCATGATTCAATTCATGATTATTGATTTATGATTCATGATTCAATTCATGATTCATGATTTATGATTCATGATTCAATTCATGATTTATGATTCATGATTTAATTCATGATTCATGATTCTCTATTCATGATTTGATTCATGATTTATAATTCGTTTCATGATTCATGATTCATGATTCAATTCATAAATCATGATTCATGATTAGATTCATAATTCATGATTCATGATTCAATTCATGATTCATGATTCAATTCATGATTCATGATTCGATTCATGATTCTTGATTCATTTCATGATTCATGATTCATGATTTAATTCATGATTCATGATTCGATTCATAATTCGATTCATGATTTGATTCATAATTCATAATTTAATTCATGATTCATGATTCAATTCATGATTCATGATTCATGATTCATGATTCAATTCATGATTCATGATTCATGATTCATGATTCCTGATTCATGATTCAATTCATGATTTATGATTAGATTCATAATTCATGATTCATGATTCAATTCATGATTCATGATTCAATTCATGATTCATGAATAATTTCATGATTCATGATTCGATTCATGATTCATGATTCATTTCATGAATTATGATTCATGATTCAATTCATGATTCATTTCATGATTCATGATTCGATTCAGGATTCGATTCATGATTCATGATTCAATTCATGATTCATGATTCAATTCATCATTCATGATTCATGATTCGATTCATGATTCATGATTCATGATTCATGATTCATGATTCATGATTCAATTCATGATTCATGATTAGATTCATAATTCATGCTTCATGATTCAATTCATGATTCATGATTCAATTCATGATTTATGATTCGATTCATGATTCATGACTCATTTCATGATTCATGATTCACGATTCATGATTCAATTCATGATTCATGATTCATGATTAGATTCATAATTCATGATTCATGATTCAATTCATGATTCATGATTCGATTCATAATTCGATTCATGATTCATGATTCAATTCATGATTCATGATTTATGATTCATGATTCAATTCATGATTCATGATTTATGATTCATGATTCAATTCATGATTCATGATTCATGATTTGATTCATGATTCATGATTCATGATTCGATTCATGATTCATGATTCATTTCATGATTCTTGATTCATGATTCAATTCATGATTCATTTCATGAATTATGATTCGATTCATGATTCGATTTATAATTCATGATTCAATTCATGATTTATGATTCAATTCATGATTCATGATTCATGATTCGATTCATGATTCATGATTCAATTCATGATTCATGATTCATGATTCGATTCATGATTCAATTCATGATTCATGATTCCATTCCATTCATGATTCATGATTCAATTCATAATTCATTATTCAATTCATGATTCAATTCATGATTGAATTCATGATTCATGATTCAATTCATGATTCATGATTCATGATTCAATTCATGATTTATGATTCGATTCATGATTCATGATTCAATTCATGATTCATTTCATGATTCAATTCATGATTCATTTCATGATTCAATTCATGATTCATGATTCAATGCATGAATCATGATTTGATTCATGATTCATGATTCAATTCATGATTCAGTTCATGATTCATGATTCAATTCATGATTCATGATTCATGATTGATAATTCATGATTCAATTCCTGATTCATGATTCGATTCATGATTCATGATTCAATTCATGATTCAATTCATGATTCATGATTCAATTCATGATTCATGATTCAATTCATGATTTAGTTCATGATTCAATTCATGATTAATGATTTATGATTCAATTCATGATTCATGATTCAATTCATGATTCATGATTCAATTCATGATTTAGTTCATGATTCAATTCATGATTAATGATTTATGATTCAATTCATGATTCATGATTCATTTCATGATTTATTTCATGATTCATTTCATGATTTATGATTCATGATTGAATTCATGATTGAATTCATGATTCATGATTCAATTCATGATTCAATTCATGATTCATGATTCGAAATTCGATTCATGATTTATGATTCGATTCATGATTCAATTCATGATTCATGATTTGATTCATGATTCATGATTCTTGATTCATGATTTAGTTCATGATTCATGATTCAATTCATGATTAATGATTTATGATTCAATTCATGATTCATGATTCATTTCATGATTTAATTCATGATTCATTTCATGATTCTTGATTCATGATTCAATTCATGATTCAATTCATGATTCAATTCTTGATTCATGATTCGATTCATGATTCGATTCATGAATCATGATTCAATTCATGATTCATGATTCATGATTAGATTCATAATTCATGATTCATGATTCAATTCATGATTCATGATTTGATTCATGATTCATGAAATGAATCATGATTCATGATTCAATTCATGATTCAATTCATGATTCATGATTTGATTCATGATTCGATTCATGATTCTTGATTCAATTCATGATTCATGATTCATGATTTGATTCATGATTCATGATTCATGATTTGATTCATGATTTATGATTCGTTTCATGATTCATGATTTATGATTCAATTCATGATTTAGTTCATAATTCATGATTCAATTCATGATTAATGATTTATGATTCAATTCATGATTCATGATTCATTTCATGATTTATTTCATGATTCATTTCATGATTCATGATTCATGATTCAAATTATGATTCAGTTCATGATTCATGATTCAATTCATGATTCATGATTCATGATTCGATTCATGATTCATGATTCATGATTCATGATTTAATTCTTGAATCATGATTCGATTCATGATTCATGATTCAATTCATGATTCATGATTTGATTCATAATTCATGATTCATGATTAGATTCATATTTCATGATTCATGATTCAATTCATGATTCATGATTTGTTTCATGATTCATGATTCAATTCATAATTTATGATTCATGAATTATGATTCAATTCATGATTCATGATTTGTTTCATGATTCATGATTCAATTCATAATTTATGATTCATGATTCATGATTCAATTCATGATTCATGATTCATGACTCAATTCATGATTCATGATTTGATTCATGATTCATGATTCTTGATTCATGATTTAGTTCATGATTCATGATTCAATTCATGATTAATGATTTATGATTCAATTCATGATTCATGATTCATTTCATGATTTAATTCATGATTCATTTCATGATTCTTAATTCATGATTCAATTCATGATTCAATTCATGATTCATGATTCGATTCATGAATCATGATTCAATTCATGATTCATGATTCAATTCATGATTCAATTCATGATTCATGATTCATGTTTAGATTCATAATTCATGATTCATGATTCAATTCATGATTCATGATTCAATTCATGATTCATGATTTGATTTATGATTCATGAAACGAATCATGAATCATGATTCAATTCATGATTCAATTCATGATTCATGATTTGATTCATGATTCAATTCATGATTCATGATTCATGATTTGATTCATAATTAATGATTCTTGATTCATGATTTGATTCATGATTTATGATTTGTTTCTTGATTCGTGATTTATGATTCAATTCACGATTTAGTTCATAATTCATGATTCAATTCATGATTAATGATTTATGATTCAATTCATGATTCATGATTCATTTCATGATTTATTTCATGATTCCTTTCATGATTATGATTCATGATTCAATTCATGATTGAATTCATGATTCATGATTGAATTCATAATTCATGATTCAATTCATGATTTATGATTCGATTCATGATTCATGATTCAATTCATGATTCATTTCATGATTCAATTCATGATTCATGATTCAATGCATGAATCATGATTTGATTCATGATTCATGATTCGATTCATGATTCAATTCATGATTCATGATTCATTTCATGATTCATGATTCATGATTCATAATTCATGATTCAATTCCTGATTCATGATTCGATTCATGATTCATGATTCAATTCATGATTCAATTCATAATTCATAATTCAATTCATGATTCAATTCATGATTCATGATTCGATTAATGATTCATGATTCGATTCATGATTAAATTAATGATTCATGATTCAAATCATGATTCATGATTCAATTCATGATTCATGATTCAATTCATGACTTAGTTCATGATTCATGATTCAATTCATGATTAATGATTTATGATTCAATTCATGATTCATGATTCATTTCATGATTTATTTCATGATTCATTTCATGATTTGTGATTCATGATTCAATTCATGATTGAATTCATGATTCATGATTCAATTCATGATTAATGATTCATGATTCAATTCATGATTTATGATTCGATTCATGATTCATGATTCGATTCATGATTCATGATTCAATTCATGATTCATTTCATGATTCAATTCATGATTCATGATTCAATGCATGAATCATGATTTGATTCATGATTCATGATTCGATTCATAATTAATGATTCATGATTCAATTCATGATTTATGATTCGATTCATGATTCATGATTCAATGCATGAATCATGATTTGATTCATGATTCATGATTCGATTCTTGACTCAATTCATGATTCATGATTCATGATTCGATTCATGATTCAGGATTCAATTCATGATTCAGTTCATGATTCATGATTCAATTCATGATTCATGATTCATGATTTGATTCATGATTCATGATTCATGATTCATAATTCATGATTCAATTCCTGATTCATGATTCAATTCATGATTCAATTCATGATTCATGATTCGATTAATGATTCATGATTCGATTCATGATTCATGATTCAATTAATGATTCATGATTCAAATCATGATTCATGATTCAATTCATGAATCATGATTCATGATTCAATTCATGATTCAATTCATGATTCATTATTCATGATTCATGATTCAATTTATGATTCATTATTCAATTCATGATTCAATTCATGATTCGATTCATGATTCATGATTCCATTCATGAATTATGATTCATGATTCAATTCATGATTCATGATGATTCATGATTCATGATTCTTGATTCATGATTTGATTCATGATTCATGATTCGATTCATGATTCATGATTTGATTCATGATTCGATTCATGATTCGATTCATGTTTCATGATTAATTTCATGATTCATTTCATGATTCATGATTCAATTCATGATTCATGATTCATGTTTCATTTTTCAATTCATAATTTATGATTTAATTCATGATTCATGATTCATTTCATGATTCATGATTCAATTCATGATTCATGATTCATGACTTGATTCATGATTCATGATTTGATTCATGATTCATGATTCATGATTTATGATTCATGATTTATGATTCAATTAATGATTCATGATTCAATTAATGATTCATGATTCAATTCATGATTCATGATTCGATTCATGATTTATGATTCGATTCATGATTCATGATTCGTTTCATGATTCATGATTCAATTCATGATTCATGATTCATTATTCAATTCATGATTCGATTCATGATTCATGATTCGATTCATGATTCATGATTCGATTCATGATTCTTGATTCATTATTCGATTCATGATTCGATTCATGATTTATGATTCAATTAATGATTTATGATTCAATTCATGATTCATGATTCAATTCATGATTCATGATTCAATTCATGATTCATGATTCGATTCATGATTCATGATTCGTTTCATGATTCATGTTTCAATTCATGATTCATGATTCATGATTCAATTCATGATTCATGATTCAAGATTCGATTCATGATTCATGTTTCAATTCATGATTCATGATTCATAATTCAAGGTTCATTTTTCAATTCATGATTCATGATTCATTTCATGATTCATGATTCAACTCATGATTCATGATTCGATTCATGATTCATGATTCAATTCATGATTCATGATTCATTTCATGATTCATGATTCAATTTATGATTCATGATTAAATTCATGATTCATGATTCGATTCATGATTCAATTCATGATTCATGATTCATTTCATGATTCATTATTCAATTCATGATTCAATTCATGATTCAATTCATGATTCATGATGATTCATGATTCATGATTCTTGATTCATGATTTGATTCATGATTCATGATTCGATTCATGATTCATGATTCATGATTTGATTCATGATTCATGATTCATGATTAATTTCATGATTCATTTCATGATTCATGATTCAATTCATGTTTCATGATTCATGTTTCATTTTTCAATTCATGATTTATGATTTAATTCATGATTCATGATTCATTTCATGATTCATGATTCAGTTCATGATTCATGATTCATGACTTGATTCATGATTCATGATTTGATTCATGATTCATGATTCATGATTTATGATTCAATTAATGATTCATGATTCAATTAATGATTTATGATTCAATTCATGATTCATGATTCGATTCATGATTTATGATTTTATTCATGATTCATGATTCGTTTCATGATTCATGATTCAATTCATGATTCATGATTCATTATTCAATTCATGATTCATTATTCAATTCATGATTCGATTCATGATTCATGATTCGATTCATGATTCATGATTCGATTCATGATTCTTGATTTATTATTCGATTCATGATTCGATTCATGATTTATGATTCAATTAATGATTTATGATTTAATTCATGATTCATGATTCAATTCATGATTCATGATTCGATTCATGATTCATGATTCGTTTCATGATTCATGTTTCAATTCATGATTCATGATTCATGATTCAATTCCTGATTCATGATTCAAGATTCGATCCATGATTCATGATTCAATTCATGATTCATGATTCATGATTCGATTCATGATTCATGATTCAAGGTTCATTTTTCAATTCATGATTCATGATTCGTTTCATGATTCATGATTCATGATTCAACTCATGATTCATTTCATGATTCATGATTCATGATTCAATTCATGATTCATGATTCATGATTCATGATTCATGATTCATTTCATGATTCATGATTCATGATTCAATTAATGATTCATGATTCATTTCATGATTCATGATTCATGATTCAATTCATGATTCATGATTCATTTCATGATTCATGAGTCAATTCATAATTCCTGATTCAATTCATGATTCATGATTCGATTCATGATTTATGATTCGATTCATGATTCATGATTCGTTTCATGATTCATGATTCATGATTCATGAATCATGATTCGATTCATGATTCATGATTCGTTTCATGATTCATGATTCAATTCATAATTCATGATTCATGATTCATTATTCAATTCATGATTCATGATTCATGATTCATGATTCATGATTCATGATTCAATTCATGATTCATGATTCAATTCATGATTCATGATTCATGATTCGATTCATGATTCACGATTCATGATTCGATTCATGATTCACGATTCATGATTCGATTCATGATTCGATTCATGATTCATGATTTGATTCATGATTCATGATTCATGATTTGATTCATGATTCGATTCATGATTCGATTCATGATTCATGATTCGATTCATGATTCATGATTCATGATTTGATTCATGATTCGATTCATGATTCAATGATTCATGATTCGATTCATGAGTCATGATTCAATTCATGATTAATTTCATGATTAATTTCATGATTCATGATTCAATTCATGATTCATGATTCAATTCATGATTCATGATTCGATTCATGATTAATTTCATGATTAATTTCATGATTCATGATTCAATTCATGATTCATGATTCATGATTCATTATTCAATTCATGATTCATGATTCATGACTTGATTCATGATTCATGATTTGATTCATGATTCATGATTCTTGATTTATGATTCAATTAATGATTCATGATTCAATTAATGATTCATGATTCAATTCATGATTCATGATTCGATTCATGATTTATGATTCGATTCATGATTCATGATTCGTTTCATGATTCATGATTCAATTCATGATTCATGATTCATGATTCAATTCGTGATACATGATTCGATTCATGATTCATGATTAATGATTCATTTTTCAATTCATGTTTCATGATTCGTTTCATGATTCATGATTAATGATTCAATTCATGATTCATGATTCGATTCATGATTCATGATTCGATTCATGATTCATGATTCGATTCATGATTCATGATTCAATTCATGATTCATGATTCGATTCATGATTTATGATTCGATTCATGATTCAATTCATGATTTATTTCATGATTCATGATACAATTCATGATTCATTTCATGATTCAATTCATAATTCATGATTCATGATTCAATTCATGATTCATGAATCAATTCATGATTCATGATTCGATTCATGATTCATTTCATGATTCATGATTCATGATTCAATTCATGATTCATGATTCAATTCATGATTCAATTCATGATTCATTATTCAATTCATGATTCATGATTCAATTCATGATTTATGATTTGATTCATGATTCATGATTCAATTCATGATTCATTTCATGATTCAATTCATGATTCATGATTCAATGCATGAATCATGATCCGATTCATGATTCATGATTCGATTCATGATTCAATTCATGATTCATGATTCATTTCATGATTCATGAATCAGGATTCAATTTATGATTCAGTTCATGATTCATGATTCAATTCATGATTCATGATTCATGATTCGATTCATGATTCATGATTCATAATTCATGATTCAATTCCTGATTCATGATTCGATTCATGATTCATGATTCAATTCATGATTCAATTCATGATTCATAATTCAATTCATGATTCATGGTTCATGATTTGATTCATGATTCAATTCGTGATACATGATTCGATTCATGATTCATGATTAATGATTCATTTTTCAATTCATGTTTCATGATTCGTTTCATGATTCATGATTAATGATTCAATTCATGATTCATGATTCATGATTCGATTCATGATTCATGATTTGATTCATGATTCATGATTCAATTCATGATTCATGATTCGATTCATGATTTATGATTCGATTCATGATTCAATTCATGATTTATTTCATGATTCATGATTCAATTCATGATTCATTTCATGATTCAATTCATAATTCATGATTCATGATTCAATTCATGATTCATGATTCAATTCATGATTCATGATTCGATTCATGATTCATTTCATGATTCATGATTCATGATTCAATTCATGATTCATGATTCAATTCATGATTCATTATTCAATTCATGATTCATGATTCAATTCATGATTTATGATTTGATTCATGATTCATGATTCAATTCATGATTCATTTCATGATTCAATTCATGATTCATGATTCAATGCATGAATCACGATTCGATTCATGATTCATGATTCGATTCATGATTCAATTCATGATTCATGACTCATTTCATGATTCATGAATCAGGATTCAATTTATGATTCAGTTCATGATTCATGATTCAATTCATGATTCATGATTCATGATTCGATTCATGATTCATGATTCATAATTCATGATTCAATTCCTGATTCATGATTCGATTCATGATTCATGATTCAATTCATGATTCAATTCCTGATTCATAATTCAATTCATGATTCATGGTTCATGATTTGATTCATGATTCAATTCATGATTCAATTCATGATTCATGATTCGATTAATGATTCATGATTCATTTCATGATTCATGATTCATGATTCAATTCATGATTCGATTCATGATTCATGATTCGATTCATGATTCATGATTCGATTCATGATTCATGATTCGATTCATGATTCATGATTCGATTCATGATTCATTATTCAATTCATGATTCATGATTCAATTCATGATTCATGATTCAATTCATGATTCATGATTCAATTCATGATTCAATTCATGATTCATTATTCAATTCATGATTCATGATTCAATTCATGATTTATGATTTGATTCATGATTCATGATTCAATTCATGATTCATTTCATGATTCAATTCATGATTCATGATTCAATGCATGAATCATGATTCGATTCATGATTCATGATTCGATTCATGATTCAATTCATGATTCATTTCATGATTCATGAATCAGGATTCAATTTATGATTCAGTTCATGATTCATGATTCAATTCATGATTCATGATTCGATTCATGATTCATGATTCATAATTCATGATTCAATTCCTGATTCATGATTCGATTCATGATTCATGATTCAATTCATGATTCAATTCATGATTCATAATTCAATTCATGATTCATGGTTCATGATTTGATTCATGATTCAATTCATGATTCAATTCATGATTCATGATTCGATTAATGATTCATGATTCATTTCATGATTCATGATTCATGATTCAATTCATGATTCGATTCATGATTCATGATTCGATTCATGATTCATGATTCGATTCATGATTCATGATTCAAGTAATGATTCATGATTCAATTAAAGATTCATGATTCAAATCATGATTCATGATTCAATTCATGATTCATGATTCATGATTCAATTCATGACTTAGTTCATGATTCATGATTCAATTCATGATTAATGATTTATGATTCAATTCATGATTCATGATTCATTTCATGATTTATTTCATGATTCATTTCATGATTTGTGATTCATGATTCAATTCATGAATGAATTCATGATTCATGATTCTATTCATGATTTATGATTCGATTCATGATTCATGATTCAATTCATGATTCATTTCATGATTCAATTCATGATTCATGATTCAATGCATGAATCATGATTTGATTCATGATTCATGGTTCGATTCATAATTAATGATTCATGATTCAATTCATGGTTTATGATTTGATTCATGATTCATGATTCAATTCATGATTCATTTCATGATTCAATTCATGATTCATGATTCAATGCATGAATCATGATTTGATTCATGATTCATGATTCGATTCATGATTCAATTCATGATTCATGCTTCATGATTCGATTCATGATTCAGGATTCAATTCATGATTCAGTTCATGATTCAATTCATGATTCATGATTCATGATTCGATTCATGATTCATGATTCATAATTCATGATTCAATTCCTGATTCATGATTCAATTCATGATTCAATTCATGATTCATGATTCGATTAATGATTCATGATTCGATTCATGATTCATGATTCAATTAATGATTAATGATTCAAATCATGATTCAATTCATGATTCATGGTTCAATTCATGATTCAATTCATGATTCATGATTCATGATTCAATTTATGATTCATGATTCAATTTATGATTCATGATTCGATTCATGATTCATGATTCAATTCATGATTCAATTCAAGATTCGATTCATGATTCATGATTCCATTCATGAATTATGATTCATGATTTAATTCATGATTCATGATTCAATTCATGATTCAATTCATGATTTATGATTCAATTCATGATTCATGATTCATGATTTGATTCATGATTCATGATTCATGATTCGATTCATGATTCATGATTCAATTCATGATTCATTTCATGATTCAATTCATGATTCATGATTCAATGCATGAATCATGATTTGATTCATGATTCATGATTCGATTCATGATTCAATTCATGATTCATGATTCATTTCATGATTCATGATTCAGGATTCAATTCATGATTCAGTTCATGATTCATGATTCAATTCATGATTCATGATTCATTTCATGATTCATGATTCATGATTCAATTCATGATTCGATTCATGATTCATGATTCGATTCATGATTCGATTCATGATATATGATTCAATTAATGATTCATGATTCAATTAAAGATTCATGATTCAAATCATGATTCATGATTCAATTCATGATTTATGATTCATGATTCAATTCATGATTCATGATTCATTTCATGATTTATTTCATGATTCATTTCATGATTTGTGATTCATGATTCAATTCATGAATGAATTCATGATTCCTGATTCTATTCATGATTAATGATTCATGATTCAATTCATGATTTATGATTCGATTCATGATTCATGATTTAATTCATGATTCATGATTCAATGCATGAATCATGATTTCATTCATGATTCATGATTCGATTCATAATTAATGATTCATGATTCAATTCATGATTTATGATTCGATTCATGATTCATGATTCAATTCATGATTCATTTCATGATTCAATTCATGATTCATGATTCAATGCATGAATCATGATTTGATTCATGATTCATGATTCGATTCATGATTCAATTCATGATTCAATTCATGATTCATGATTCATGATTCGATTCATGATTCATGATTCATAATTCATGATTCAATTCCTGATTCATAATTCAATTCATGATTCAATTCATGATTCATGATTCGATTAATGATTCATGATTCGATTCATGATTCATGATTCAATTAATGATTCATGATTCAAATCATGATTCAATTCATGATTCATGGTTCAATTCATGATTCAATTCATGATTCATGATTCATAATTCAATTTATGATTCATGATTTAATTCATGATTCATGATTCGATTCATGATTCATGATTCAATTCATGATTCAATTCAAGATTCGATTCATGATTCATGATTCCATTCATGAATTATGATTCATGATTTAATTCATGATTCATGATTCAATTCATGATTCAATTCATGATTTATGATTCAATTCATGATTCATGATTCATGATTTGATTCATGATTCATGATTCATGATTCGATTCATGATTCATGATTCAATTCATGATTCATTTCATGATTCAATTCATGATTCATGATTCAATGCATGAATCATGATTTGATTCATGATTCATGATTCGATTCATGATTCAATTCATGATTCATGATTCATTTCATGATTCATGATTCAGGATTCAATTCATGATTCAGTTCATGATTCATGATTCAATTCATGATTCATGATTCATGATTCGATTCATGATTCATGATTCATGATTCATAATTCATGATTCAATTCCTGATTCATGATTCGATTCATGATTTATGATTCAATACATGATTCATAATTCAATTCATGATTCGATTCATGATTCATGATTCAATTAATGATTCATGATTCGATTCATGATTCATGATTCAATTAATGATTCATGATTCAATTAATGATTCATGATTCATGATTCATTTTATGATTCAATTCATGATTCATGATTCATTGCATGAATCATGATTTTATTCATGATTCATGATTCGATTCATAATTAATGATTCATGATTCAATTCATGATTTATGATTCGATTCATGATTCATGATTCAATTCATGATTCATTTCATGATTCAATTCATGATTCATGATTCAATGCATGAATCATGATTTGATTCATGATTCATGATTCGATTCATGATTCAATTCATGATTCATGATTCATGATTCGATTCATGATTCAGGATTCAATTCATGATTCAGTTCATGATTCAATTCATGATTCATGATTCATGATTCATGATTCATAATTCATGATTCAATTCCTGATTCATGATTCAAATCATGATTCAATTCATGATTCATGATTCGATTAATGATTCATGATTCGATTCATGATTCATGATTCAATTAATGATTCATGATTCAAATAATGATTCAATTCATGATTCATGATTCAATTCATGATTCAATTCATGATTCATGATTCATGATTCAATTTATGATTCATGATTCAATTCATGATTCATGATTCGATTCATGATTCATAATTCAATTCATGATTCATGATTCATTTCATGATTCATGATTCAATTCATGATTCAATTCAAGATTCGATTCATGATTCATGATTCCATTCATGAATTATGATTCATGATTCAATTCATGATTCATGATGATTCAATTCATGATTAATGATTTATGATTCAATTCATGATTCATGATTCATTTCATGATTTAATTCATGATTCATGATTCAATTCATGATTCAATTCATGATTCATGATTCAATTCATGATTCATGATTCAATTCATGATTCATGATTCATGATTTAATTCATGATTCATGATTCATGATTCGATTCATGATTCATGATTCAATTCATGATTCATTTCATGATTCAATTCATGATTCATGATTCAATGCATGAATCATGATTTGATTCATGATTCATGATTCGATTCATGATTCAATTCATGATTCATTTCATGATTCATGATTCAGGATTCAATTCATGATTCAGTTCATGATTCATGATTCAATTCATGATTCATGATTCAAGATTCGATTCATGATTCATGATTCATGATTCATAATTCATGATTCAATTCCTGATTCATGATTCGATTCATGATTCATGATTCAATTCATGATTCATAATTCAATTCATGATTCAATTCATGATTCATGATTCGATTAATGATTCATGATTCAATTCATGATTCATGATTCATTTCATGATTCATGATTCATGATTTGATTCATGATTCATGATTCATGATTCGATTCATGATTCAATTCATGATTCATGATTCAATTCATGATTCATTTCATGATTCAATTCATGATTCATGATTCAATGCATGAATCATGATTTGATTCATGATTCATGATTTGATTCCCGATTCAATTCATGATTCATGATTCATGATTCATGATTCATTTCATGATTCATGATTCATGATTCAATTCATGATTCATGATTCATTTCATGATTCATGATTCATGATTCAATTCATGATTCATGATTCATTTCATGATTCATGAGTCAATTCATAATTCATGATTCAATTCATGATTCATGATTCGATTCATGATTTATGATTTGATTCATGATTCATGATTCGTTTCATGATTCATGATTCGTTTCATGATTCATGATTCATGATTCATGAATCATGATTCGATTCATGATTCATGATTCGTTTCATGATTCATGATTCAATTTATAATTCATGATTCATGATTCATGATTCAATTCATGATTCATGATTCATGATTCATGATTCAATTCATGATTCATGATTCAATTCATGATTCATGATTCATGATTCGATTCATGATTCACGATTCATGATTCGATTCATGATTCACGATTCATGATTCGATTCATGATTCACGATTCATGATTCGATTCATGATTCGATTCATGATTCATGATTCGATTCATGATTCATGATTCATGATTTGATTCATGATTCGATTCATGATTCGATTCATGATTCATGATTCGATTCATGATTCATGATTCATGATTTGATTCATGATTCGATTCATGATTCAATGATTCATGATTCGATTCTTGATTCATGATTCATGATTCATGATTCATGATTCGATTTATGATCCATGATTCAATTCATGATTCATGATTCATGATTCGATTCATGAGTCATGATTCAATTCATGATTAATTTCATGATTAATTTCATGATTCATGATTCAATTCATGATTCATGATTCGATTCATGATTCATGATTCATGATTCGATTCATGATTCATGATTCATGATTAATTTCAAGATTCATTTCATGATTCATGATTCAATTCATGATTCATTATTCAATTCATGATTCATGATTCATGACTTGATTCATGATTCATGATTTGATTCATGATTCATGATTCTTGATTTTTGATTCAATTAATGATTCATGATTCAATTAATGATTTATGATTCAATTCATGATTCATGATTCGATTCATGATTTATGATTCGATTCATGATTCATGATTCGTTTCATGATTCATGATTCAATTCATGATTCATGATTCATGATTCAATTCGTGATACATGATTCGATTCATGATTCATGATTAATGATTCATTTTTCAATTCATGTTTCATGATTCGTTTCATGATTCATGATTAATGATTCAATTCATGATTCATGATTCATGATTCGATTCATGATTCATGATTCGATTCATGATTCATGATTCGATTCATGATTCATGATTCAATTCATGATTCATGATTCAATTCCTGATTCATGATTCGATTCATGATTCATGATTCAATTCATGATTCATGATTCGATTCCTGATTTATGATTCGATTCATGATTCAATTCATGATTCATGATTCGATTCATGATTTATGATTCGATTCATGATTCAATTCATGATTTATTTCATGATTTATGATTCAATTCATGATTCATTTCATGATTCAATTCATAATTCATGATTCATGATTCAATTCATGATTCATGATTCAATTCATGATTCATGATTCGATTCATGATTCATTTCATGATTTATGATTCATGATTCAATTCATGATTCAAGATTCAATTCATGATTCAATTCATGATTCATTATTCAATTCATGATTCATGATTCAATTCATGATTTATGATTTGATTCATGATTCATGATTCAATTCATGATTCATTTCATGATTCAATTCATGATTCATGCTTCAATGCATGAATCATGATTCGATTCATGATTCATGATTCGATTCATGATTCAATTCATGATTCATGATTCATTTCATGATTCATGAATCAGGATTCAATTTATGATTCAGTTCATGATTCATGATTCAATTCATGATTCATGATTCATGATTCGATTCATGATTCATGATTCATAATTCATGATTCAATTCCTGATTCATGATTCGATTCATGATTCATGATTCAATTCATGATTCATAATTCAATTCATGATTCATGGTTCATGATTTGATTCATGATTCAATTCATGATTCAATTCATGATTCATGATTCGATTAATGATTCATGATTCATTTCATGATTCATGATTCATGATTCAATTCATGATTCGAATCATGATTCATGATTCGATTCATGATTCATGATTCGATTCATGATTCATGATTCGATTCATGATTCATTTCATGATTTATGATTCATGATTCAATTCATGATTCATGATTCAATTCATGATTCATTATTCAATTCATGATTCATGATTCAATTCATGATTTATGATTTAATTCATGATTCATGATTCAATTCATGATTCATTTCATGATTCAATTCATGATTCATGATTCAATGCATGAATCATGATTTGATTCATGATTCATGATTCGATTCATGATTCAATTCATGATTCATGATTCATTTCATGATTGATGAATCAGGATTCAATTTTTGATTCAGTTCATGATTCATGATTCAATTCATGATTCATGATTCATGATTCGATTCATGATTCATGATTCATAATTCATGATTCAATTCCTGATTCATGATTCGATTCATGATTCATGATTCAATTCATGATTCATAATTCAATTCATGATTCATGGTTCATGATTTGATTCATGATTCAATTCATGATTCAATTCATGATTCATGATTCGATTAATGATTCAATTCATGATTCATGATTCGATTAATGATTCATGATTCATTTCATGATTCATGATTCATGATTCAATTCATGATTCGATTCATGATTCATAATTCGATTCATGATTCATGATTCGATTCATGATTCATTTCATGATTCATGATTCATGATTCAATTCATGATTCATGATTCAATTCATGATTCAATTCATGATTCATTATTCAATTCATGATTCATGATTCAATTCATGATTTATGATTTGATTCATGATTCATGATTCAATTCATGATTCATTTAATGATTCAATTCATGATTCATGATTCAATGCATGAATCATGATTCGATTCATGATTCATGATTCGATTCATGATTCAATTCATGATTCATGATTCATTTCATGATTCATGATTCATTTCATGATTCATGAATCAGGATTCAATTTATGATTCAGTTCATGATTCATGATTCAATTCATGATTCATGATTCATGATTCGATTCATGATTCATGATTCATAATTCATGATTCAATTCCTGATTCATGATTCGATTCATGATTCATGATTCAATTCATGATTCAATTCATGATTCATAATTCAATTCATGATTCATGGTTCATGATTTGATTCATGATTCAATTCATGATTCAATTCATGATTCATGATTCGATTAATGATTCATGATTTAATTCATGATTCGATTCATGATTCATGATTCGATTCATGATTCATGATTCGATTCATGATTCAGGATTCAATTCATGATTCATGATTCGATTCCTGATTTATGATTCGATTCATGATTCAATTCATGATTCATGATTCGATTCATGATTTATGATTCGATTCATGATTCAATTCATGATTTATTTCATGATTTATGATTCAATTCATGATTCATTTCATGATTCAATTCATAATTCATGATTCATGATTCAATTCATGATTCATGATTCAATTCATGATTCATGATTCGATTCATGATTCATTTCATGATTTATGATTCATGATTCAATTCATGATTCAAGATTCAATTCATGATTCAATTCATGATTCATTATTCAATTCATGATTCATGATTCAATTCATGATTTATGATTTGATTCATGATTCATGATTCAATTCATGATTCATTTCATGATTCAATTCATGATTCATGCTTCAATGCATGAATCATGATTCGATTCATGATTCATGATTCGATTCATGATTCAATTCATGATTCATGATTCATTTCATGATTCATGAATCAGGATTCAATTTATGATTCAGTTCATGATTCATGATTCAATTCATGATTCATGATTCATGATTCGATTCATGATTCATGATTCATAATTCATGATTCAATTCCTGATTCATGATTCGATTCATGATTCATGATTCAATTCATGATTCATAATTCAATTCATGATTCATGGTTCATGATTTGATTCATGATTCAATTCATGATTCAATTCATGATTCATGATTCGATTAATGATTCATGATTCATTTCATGATTCATGATTCATGATTCAATTCATGATTCGAATCATGATTCATGATTCGATTCATGATTCATGATTCGATTCATGATTCATGATTCGATTCATGATTCATTTCATGATTTATGATTCATGATTCAATTCATGATTCATGATTCAATTCATGATTCAATTCATGATTCATTATTCAATTCATGATTCATGATTCAATTCATGATTTATGATTTAATTCTTGATTCATGATTCAATTCATGATTCATTTCATGATTCAATTCATGATTCATGATTCAATGCATGAATCATGATTTGATTCATGATTCATGATTCGATTCATGATTCAATTCATGATTCATGATTCATTTCATGATTGATGAATCAGGATTCAATTTTTGATTCAGTTCATGATTCATGATTCAATTCATGATTCATGATTCATGATTCGATTCATGATTCATGATTCATAATTCATGATTCAATTCCTGATTCATGATTCGATTCATGATTCATGATTCAATTCATGATTCATAATTCAATTCATGATTCATGGTTCATGATTTGATTCATGATTCAATTCATGATTCAATTCATGATTCATGATTCGATTAATGATTCAATTCATGATTCATGATTCGATTAATGATTCATGATTCATTTCATGATTCATGATTCATGATTCAATTCATGATTCGATTCATGATTCATAATTCGATTCATGATTCATGATTCGATTCATGATTCATTTCATGATTCATGATTCATGATTCAATTCATGATTCATGATTCAATTCATGATTCAATTCATGATTCATTATTCAATTCATGATTCATGATTCAATTCATGATTTATGATTTGATTCATGATTCATGATTCAATTCATGATTCATTTAATGATTCAATTCATGATTCATGATTCAATGCATGAATCATGATTCGATTCATGATTCATGATTCGATTCATGATTCAATTCATGATTCATGATTCATTTCATGATTCATGATTCATTTCATGATTCATGAATCAGGATTCAATTTATGATTCAGTTCATGATTCATGATTCAATTCATGATTCATGATTCATGATTCGATTCATGATTCATGATTCATAATTCATGATTCAATTCCTGATTCATGATTCGATTCATGATTCATGATTCAATTCATGATTCAATTCATGATTCATAATTCAATTCATGATTCATGGTTCATGATTTGATTCATGATTCAATTCATGATTCAATTCATGATTCATGATTCGATTAATGATTCATGATTTAATTCATGATTCGATTCATGATTCATGATTCGATTCATGATTCATGATTCAATTAATGATTCATGATTCAATTAAAGATTCATGATTCAAATCATGATTCATGATTCAATTCATGATTCATGATTCAATTCATGACTTAGTTCATGATTCATGATATAATTCATGATTAATGATTTATGATTCAATTCATGATTCATGATTCATTTCATGATTTATTTCATGATTCATTTCATGATTTGTGATTCATGATTCAATTCATGAATGAATTCATGATTCATGATTCTATTCATGATTTATGATTCGATTCATGATTCATGATTCAATTCATGATTCATTTCATGATTCAATTCATGATTCATGATTCAATGCATGAATCATGATTTGATTCATGATTCATGATTCGATTCATGATTCAATTCATGATTCATGCTTCATGATTCGATTCATGATTCAGGATTCAATTCATGATTCAGTTCATGATTCAATTCATGATTCATGATTCATGATTCGATTCATGATTCATGATTCATAATTCATGATTCAATTCCTGATTCATGATTCAATTCATGATTCAATTCATGATTCATGATTCGATTAATGATTCATGATTCGATTCATGATTCATGATTCAATTAATGATTCATGATTCAAATCATGATTCAATTCATGATTCATGGTTCAATTCATGATTCAATTCATGATTCATGATTCATGATTCAATTTATGATTCATGATTCAATTCATGATTCATGATTCGATTCATGATTCATGATTCAATTCATGATTCAATTCAAGATTCGATTCATGATTCATGATTCCATTCATGAATTATGATTCATGATTTAATTCATGATTCATGATTCAATTCATAAATCAATTCATGATTTATGATTCAATTCATGATTCATGATTCATGATTTGATTCATGATTCATGATTCATGATTCGATTCATGATTCATGATTCAATTCATGATTCATTTCATGATTCAATTCATGATTCATGATTCAATGCATGAATCATGATTTGATTCATGATTCATGATTCGATTCATGTTTCAATTCATGATTCATTTCATGATTCATGATTCATGATTCAATTCATGATTCGATTCATGATTCATGATTCGATTCATGATTCATGATTCGATTCATGATATATGATTCAATTAATGATTCATGATTCAATTAAAGATTCATGATTCAAATCATGATTCATGATTCAATTCATGATTCATGATTCATGATTCAATTCATGACTTAGTTCATGATTCATGATTCAATTCATGATTAATGATTTATGATTCAATTCATGATTCATGATTCATTTCATGATTTATTTCATGATTCATTTCATGATTTGTGATTCATGATTCAATTCATGAATGAATTCATGATTCATGATTCTATTCATGATTAATGATTCATGATTCAATTCATGATTTATGATTCGATTCATGATTCATGATTTAATTCATGATTCATTTCATGATTCAATTCATGATTCATGATTCAATGCATGAATCATGATTTCATTCATGATTCATGATTCGATTCATAATTAATGATTCATGATTCAATTCATGATTTATGATTCGATTCATGATTCATGATTCAATTCATGATTCATTTCATGATTCAATTCATGATTCATGATTCAATGCATGAATCATGATTTGATTCATGATTCATGATTCGATTCATGATTCAATTCATGATTCATGCTTCATGATTCGATTCATGATTCAGGATTCAATTCATGATTCAGTTCATGATTCAATTCATGATTCATGATTCATGATTCGATTCATGATTCATGATTCATAATTCATGATTCAATTCCTGATTCATGATTCAATTCATGATTCAATTCATGATTCATGATTCGATTAATGATTCATGATTCGATTCATGATTCATGATTCAATTAATGATTCATGATTCAAATCATGATTCAATTCATGATTCATGGTTCAATTCATGATTCAATTCATGATTCATGATTCATGATTCAATTTATGATTCATGATTCAATTCATGATTCATGATTCGATTCATGATTCATGATTCAATTCATGATTCAATTCAAGATTCGATTCATGATTCATGATTCCATTCATGAATTATGATTCATGATTTAATTCATGATTCATGATTCAATTCATAAATCAATTCATGATTTATGATTCAATTCATGATTCATGATTCATGATTTGATTCATGATTCATGATTCATGATTCGATTCATGATTCATGATTCAATTCATGATTCATTTCATGATTCAATTCATGATTCATGATTCAATGCATGAATCATGATTTGATTCATGATTCATGATTCGATTCATGTTTCAATTCATGATTCATTTCATGATTCATGATTCATGATTCAATTCATGATTCGATTCATGATTCATGATTCGATTCATGATTCATGATTCGATTCATGATATATGATTCAATTAATGATTCATGATTCAATTAAAGATTCATGATTCAAATCATGATTCATGATTCAATTCATGATTCATGATTCATGATTCAATTCATGACTTAGTTCATGATTCATGATTCAATTCATGATTAATGATTTATGATTCAATTCATGATTCATGATTCATTTCATGATTTATTTCATGATTCATTTCATGATTTGTGATTCATGATTCAATTCATGAATGAATTCATGATTCATGATTCTATTCATGATTTATGATTCGATTCATGATTCATGATTCAATTCATGATTCATTTCATGATTCAATTCATGATTCATGATTCAATGCATGAATCATGATTTGATTCATGATTCATGATTCGATTCATGATTCAATTCATGATTCATGCTTCATGATTCGATTCATGATTCAGGATTCAATTCATGATTCAGTTCATGATTCAATTCATGATTCATGATTCATGATTCGATTCATGATTCATGATTCATAATTCATGATTCAATTCCTGATTCATGATTCAATTCATGATTCAATTCATGATTCATGATTCGATTAATGATTCATGATTCGATTCATGATTCATGATTCAATTAATGATTCATGATTCAAATCATGATTCAATTCATGATTCATGGTTCAATTCATGATTCAATTCATGATTCATGATTCATGATTCAATTTATGATTCATGATTCAATTCATGATTCATGATTCGATTCATGATTCATGATTCAATTCATGATTCAATTCAAGATTCGATTCATGATTCATGATTCCATTCATGAATTATGATTCATGATTTAATGATTTATGATTCATGATTCAATTCATAAATCAATTCATGATTCATTTCATGATTCATGATTCAGGATTCAATTCATGATTCAGTTCATGATTCATGATTCAATTCATGATTCATGATTCATGATTCGATTCATGATTCATGATTCATGATTCATAATTCATGATTCAATTCCTGATTCATGATTCAATTCATGATTCATGATTCAATACATGATTCATAATTCAATTCATGATTCAATTCATGATTCATGATTCGATTAATGATTCATGATTCATGATTCAATTAATGATTCATGATTCAAATCATGATTCATGATTCATGATTCATTTTATGATTCAATTCATGATTCATGATTCATTGCATGAATCATGATTTGATTCATTATTCATGATTCGATTCATAATTAATGATTCATGATTCAATTCATGATTTATGATTCGATTCATGATTCATGATTCAATTCATGATTCATTTCATGATTCAATTCATGATTCATGATTCAATGCATGAATCATGATTTGATTCATGATTCATGATTCGATTCATTATTCAATTCATGATTCATGATTCAATTCATGATTCATGATTCGATTCATGATTCAGGATTCAATTCATGATTCAGTTCATGATTCAATTCATGATTCATGATTCATGATTCGATTCATAATTCATGATTCATAATTCATGATTCAATTCCTGATTCATGATTCAATTCATGATTCAATTCATGATTCATGATTCGATTAATGATTCATGATTTGATTCATGATTCATGATTCAATTAATGATTCATGATTCAAATCATGATTCAATTCATGATTCATGATTCAATTCATGATTCAATTCATGATTCATGATTCATGATTCAATTTATGATTCATGATTCAATTCATGATTCATGATTCGATTCATGATTCATGATTCAATTCATGATTCATGATTCATTTCATGATTCATGATTCAATTCATGATTCAATTCAAGATTCGATTCATGATTCATGATTCCATTCATGAATTATGATTCATGATTCAATTCATGATTCATGATGATTCAATTCATGATTAATGATTTATGATTCAATTCATGATTCATGATTCATTTCATGACTTAATTCATGATTCATGAATCAATTCATGATTCAATTCATGATTCTTGATTCAATTCATGATTCATGATTCATGATTTGATTCATGATTCATGATTCATGATTCGATTCATGATTCATGATTCAATTCATGATTCATTTCATGATTCAATTCATGATTCATGATTCAATGCATGAATCATGATTTGATTCATGATTCATGATTCGATTCATGATTCAATTCATCATTCATGATTCATTTCATGATTCATGATTCAGGATTCAATTCATGATTCAGTTCATGATTCATGATTCAATTCATGATTCATGATTCAAGATTCGATTCATGATTCATGATTCATGATTCATAATTCATGATTCAATTCCTGATTCATGATTCGATTCATGATTCATGATTCAATTCATGATTCATAATTCAATTCATTATTCAATTCATGATTCATGATTCGATTAATGATTCATGATTCAATTCATGATTCATGATTTATTTCATGATTCATGATTCATGATTTGATTCATGATTCATGATTCATGATTCGATTCTTGATTCAATTCATGATTCATTTCATGATTCAATTCATGATTCATGATTCAATGCATGAATCATGATTTGATTCATGATTCATGATTCGATTCCCGATTCAATTCATGATTCATGATTCATTTCATGATTCATGATTCAGGATTCAATTCATGATTCAGTTCATGATTCATGATTCAATTCATGATTCATGATTCATAATTCATGATTCAATTCCTGATTCATGATTCGATTCATGATTCATGATTCAATTCATGATTCATAATTCAATTCATGATTCAATTCATGATTCATGATTCGATTAATGATTCATGAGTCGATTCATGATTCAATTAATGATTCATGATTCAAATCATGATTCATGATTCATGATTCAATTCATGACTTAGTTCATGATTCATGATTCAATTCATGATTAATGATTTATGATTCAATTCATGATTCATGATTCATTTAATGATTTATTTCATGATTCATTTCATGATTTGTGATTCATGATTCAATTCATGATTGAATTCATGATTCATGATTCAATTCATGATTAATGATTCATGATTCAATTCATGATTTATGATTCGATTCATGATTCATGATTCGATTCATGATTCATGATTCAATTTATGATTCATTTCTTGCTTCAATTCATGATTCATGATTCAATGCATGAATCATGATTTGATTCATGATTCATGATTCGATTCATAATTAATGATACATGATTCAATTCATGATTTATGATTCAATTCATGATTCAATTCATGATTCATTTCATGATTCAATTCATGATTCATGATTCAATGCATGAATCATTATTTGATTCATGATTCATGATTCGATTCATGATTCAGGATTCAATTCATGATTCAGTTCATGATTC
Organism: Mixophyes fleayi; assembly: GCF_038048845.1. Lineage (NCBI taxonomy): Eukaryota > Metazoa > Chordata > Amphibia > Anura > Limnodynastidae > Mixophyes > Mixophyes fleayi. Next base: position 229,811 of record NW_027448520.1, read on the forward strand.
ATGATTCAATTCATGATTCTTGATTCATGATTCGTTTCATGATTCATGATTCATGATTCAATTCATGATTTAGTTCATGATTCATGATTCAATTCATGATTAATGATTTATGATTCAATTCATGATTCATGATTCATTTTATGATTTAATTCATGATTCATGATTCAATTCATGATTCAATTCATGATTCATGATTCAATTCATGATTCAATTCATGATTCATGATTCAATTCTTGATTCATGATTCATCATTTGATTCATGATTCATGATTCATGATTCATGATTCGATTCATGATTCATGATTCGATTCATGATTCATGATTCGATTCATGATTCATGATTCAATTCATGGTTCATTTAATGATTCAATTCATGATTCATGATTCAATTCATGATTCATGATTCGATTCATGATTCATGATTCGATTCATAATTCATGATTCATGATTCAATTCATGATTCATGATTCATGATTCTATTCATGATTCATGATTCGATTCATAAATTATGATTCAATTCATGATTCAATTCATGATTCATGATTCATGATTCAATTCATGATTCATGATTCATTTCATGATTTAATTCAAGATTCATGATTCAATTCATGATTCAATTCATGATTCATGATTCAATTCATGATTCATGATTCATGATTTGATTCATGATTCATGATTCATGATTCGATTCATGATTCATGATTCAATTCATGATTCATTTCATGATTCAATTCATGATTCATGATTCAATGCATGAATCATGATTTGATTCATGATTCATGATTCGATTCATGATTCAATTCATGAATCATGATTCAATTCATGATTCATGATTCAATTCATGATTCATGATTCATGATTTGATTCATGATTCATGATTCATGATTCAGTTCATGATTCATGATTCAATTCATGATTCATGATTCATGATTCGATTCATGATTCATGAGTCATGATTCATAATTCATGATTCAATTCCTGATTCATGATTCGATTCATGATTCATGATTCAATTCATGATTCATAATTCAATTCATGATTCAATTCATGATTCATGATTCGATTAATGATTCATGATTCGATTCATGATTCATGATTCAATTAATGATTCATGATTCGATTAATGATTCTTGATTCATGATTCAATTCATGACTTAGTTCATGATTCATGATTCAATTCATGATTAATGATTTATGATTCAATTCATGATTCATGATTCATTTCATGATTTATTTCATGATTCATTTCATGATTTGTGATTCATGATTCAATTCATGATTGAATTCATGATTCATGATTCAATTCATGATTAATGATTCATGATTCAATTCATGATTTATGATTCGATTCATGATTCATGATTCGATTCATGATTCATGATTCATGATTCAATTCATGATTCATGATTCATGATTCTATTCATGATTCATGATTCGATTCATAAATTATGATTCAATTCATGATTCAATTCATGATTCATGATTCATGATTCAATTCATGATTCATGATTCATTTCATGATTTAATTCAAGATTCATGATTCAATTCATGATTCAATTCATGATTTATGATTCAATTCATGATTCATGATTCAATTCATGATTCATGATTCATGATTTGATTCATGATTCATGATTCATGATTCGATTCATGATTCATGATTCAATTCATGATTCATTTCATGATTCAATTCATGATTCATGATTCAATGCATGAATCATGATTTGATTCATGATTCATGATTCGATTCATGATTCAATTCATGAATCATGATTCAATTCATGATTCATGATTCAATTCATGATTCATGATTCATGATTCAGTTCATGATTCATGATTCAATTCATGATTCATGATTCATGATTCGATTCATGATTCATGAGTCATGATTCATAATTCATGATTCAATTCCTGATTCATGATTCGATTCATGATTCATGATTCAATTCATGATTCATAATTCAATTCATGATTCAATTCATGATTCATGATTCAATTAATGATTCATGATTTGATTCATGATTCATGATTCAATTAATGATTCATGATTCAAATCATGATTCATGATTCATGATTCAATTCATGACTTAGTTCATGATTCATGATTCAATTCATGATTAATGATTTATGATTCAATTCATGATTCATGATTCATTTCATGATTTATTTTATGATTCATTTCATGATTTGTGATTCATGATTCAATTCATGATTGAATTCATGATTCATGATTCAATTCATGATTAATGATTCATGATTCAATTCATGATTTATGATTCGATTCATGATTCATGATTCGATTCATGATTCATGATTCAATTTATGATTCAATTCTTGATTCAATTCATGATTCATGATTCATTTCATGATTTGTGATTCATGATTCAATTCATGATTGAATTCATAATTCATGATTCAATTCCTGATTCATAATTCAATTCATGATTCAATTTATGATTCATGATTCGATTAATGATTCATGATTCGATTCATGATTCATGATTCAATTAATGATTCATGATTCAAATCATGATTCATGATTCAATTCATGATTCATGATTCATGATTCAATTCATGATTCATGATTCGATTCATGATTCATGATTCGATTCATGATTCATGATTCAATTCATGATTCATGATTCATTTCATGATTCATTATTCAATTCATGATTCAATTCATGATTCGATTCATGATTCATGATTCGATTCATGATTCATGATTCCATTCATGAATTATGATTCATGATTCAATTCATGATTCATGATGATTCATGATTCATGATTCATGATTCAATTCATGATTCATGATTCATGATTTGATTCATGATTCATGATTCATGATTCGATTCATGATTCATGATTCAATTCATGATTCATTTCATGATTCAATTCATGATTCATGATTCAATGCATGAATCATGATTTGATTCATGATTCATGATTCGATTCATGATTCAATTCATGAATCATGATTCAATTCATGATTCATGATTCAATTCATGATTCATGATTCATGATTCAGTTCATGATTCATGATTCAATTCATGATTAATGATTCGATTCATGATTCATGAGTCATGATTCATAATTCATGATTCAATTCCTGATTCATGATTCGATTCATGATTCATAATTCAATTCATGATTCATAATTCAATTCATGATTCAATTCATGATTCATGATTCGATTAATGATTCATGATTCGATTCATGATTCATGATTCAATTAATGATTCATGATTCAAATCATGATTCATGATTCATGATTCAATTCATGACTTAGTTCATGATTCATGATTCAATTCATGATTAATGATTTATGATTCAATTCATGATTCATGATTCATTTCATGATTTATTTCATGATTCATTTCATGATTTGTGATTCATGATTCAATTCATGATTGAATTCATGATTCATGATTCAATTCATGATTAATGATTCATGATTCAATTCATGATTTATGATTCGATTCATGATTCATGATTCGATTCATGATTCATGATTCAATTTATGATTCATTTCTTGATTCAATTCATGATTCATGATTCAATGCATGAATCATGATTTGATTCATGATTCATGATTCGATTCATAATTAATGATTCATGATTCAATTCATGATTTATGATTCGATTCATGATTCAATTCATGATTCATTTCATGATTCAATTCATGATTCAATGCATGAATCATGATTTGATTCATGATTCATGATTTGATTCATGATTCAGGATTCAATTCATGATTCAGTTCATGATTCATGATTCAATTCATGATTCATGATTCATGATTCGATTCATGATTCATGATTCATGATTCATAATTCATGATTCAATTCCTGATTCATGATTCGATTCATGATTCATGATTCAATTCATGATTCATGATTCGATTAATGATTCATGATTCGATTCATGATTCATGATTCAATTAATGATTCATGATTCAAATCATGATTCATGATTCAATTCATGATTCATGATTCATGATTCAATTCATGATTCAATTCATGATTCATGATTCAATTTATGATTCATGATTCAATTCATGATTCATGATTCGATTCATGATTCATGATTCAATTCATGATTCATGATTCATTTCATGATTCATTATTCAATTCATGATTCAATTCATGATTCGATTAATGATTCATGATTCCATTCATGAATTATGATTCGTGATTCAATTCATGATTTATGATGAGTAATGATTCATGATTCTTGATTCATGATTTGATTCATGATTCATGATTTGTTTCATGATTCATGATTCATGATTCAATTCATGATTTAGTTCATGATTCAATTCATGATTTATGATTCGATTCATGATTCATGATTCGATTCATGATTCATGATTCAATTTATGATTCATTTCTTGATTCAATTCATGATTCATGATTCAATGCATGAATCATGATTTGATTCATGATTCATGATTCGATTCATAATTAATGATTCATGATTCAATTCATGATTTATGATTCGATTCATGATTCAATTCATGATTCATTTCATGATTCAATTCATGATTCATGATTCAATGCATGAATCATGATTTGATTCATGATTCATGATTCGATTCATGATTCAGGATTCAATTCATGATTCAGTTCATAATTCATGATTCAATTCATGATTCATGATTCATGATTCGATTCATGATTCATGATTCATAATTCATGATTCAATTCCTGATTCATGATTCGATTCATGATTCATGATTCAATTCATGATTCATGATTCGATTAATGATTCATGATTCGATTCATGATTCATGATTCAATTAATGATTCATGATTCAAATCATGATTCATGATTCAATTCATGATTCATGATTCATGATTCAATTCATGATTCAATTCATGATTCATGATTCATTATTCAATTTATGATTCATGATTCAATTCATGATTCATGATTCGATTCATGATTCAATTCATGATTCATGATTCATTTCATGATTCATTATTCAATTCATGATTCAATTCATGATTCGATTAATGATTCATGATTCCATTCATGAATTATGATTCGTGATTCAATTCATGATTTATGATGATTAATGATTCATGATTCAATTCATGATTCGATTAATGATTCATGATTCCATTCATGATTCATGATTCATGATTCAATTCATGATTCATGATTCATTTCATGATTTAATTCATGATTCATGATTCAATTCATGATTCATGATTCATGATTTGATTCATGATTCATGATTCATGATTCATGATTCAATTCATGATTCATGATTCATGATTTGATTCATGATTCATGATTCATGATTCATGATTCATGACTCATGATTTGATTCATGATTCATGATTCATGATTCATGATTCGATTCATGATTCATGATTCGATTCATGATTCATGATTCAATTCATGGTTCATTTAATGATTCAATTCATGATTCATGATTTAATTCATGATTCATGATTCAATTCATGATTCATGATTCGATTCATGATTCATGATTCGATTCATAATTCATGATTCATGATTCAATTCATGATTCATGATTCATGATTCGATTCATGATTCATGATTCGATTCATAAATTATGATTCAATTCATGATTCAATTCATGATTCATGATTCATGATTCAATTCATGATTTATGATTCATGATTCAATTCATGATTCATGATTCATGATTCATGATTCATGATTCTTGATTCATGATTTAGTTCATGATTCATGATTCAATTCATGATTCAATTCATGATTCATAATTCATGATTCATGATTCAAATTATGATTCAGTTCATGATTCATGATTCAATTCATGATTCATGATTTATGATTTAAATTAATATTCAAGATTTATGATTCATGATTCAATTAATGATTCATAATTCATTTCATGATTAAATTCATGATTCATTTCATGATTCATGATTCATGATTCAATCCATGATTCAATTCATGATTCATGATTCAATTCATGATTCATGATTCAATTCATGATTCATGATTCGATTTATGATTCATGATTCGATTTATGATTCATGATTCAATTCATGATTCATGATTCGATTTATGATTCATGATTTAATTCATGATTCATGATTCATGATTCAATTCATGATTCATGATTCAATTCATGATTCATGATTCGATTTATGATTCATGATTCGATTTATGATTCATGATTCAATTCATGATTCATGATTCATTTCATGATTCATGATTCAATTCATGATTCATGATTCAATTCATGATTTATGATTCAATTCATGATTCAATTCATGATTTATTTCATGATTCATGATTCAATTCATGATTCAATTCATGATTCAATTCATTATTCATGATTCATGATTCAATTAATGATTCATGATTCGATTCATGATTCATTTCATGATTCATGATTCATGATTCAATTCATGATTCATGATTCAATTCATGATTCATTATTCAATTCATGATGCATGATTCATGATTCAATTCATGATTTATAATTTGATTCATGATTCATGATTCAATTCATGATTCATTTTATGATTCAATTCATGATTCATGATTCAATGCATGAATCATGATTCGATTCATGATTCATGATTCGATTCATGATTCAGTTCATGATTCATGATTCATTTCATGATTCATGATTCAGGATTCAATTCATGATTCAGTTCATGATTCATGATTCATTTCATGATTCATGATTCAGGATTCAATTCATGATTCAGTTCATGATTCATGATTCAATTCATGATTCATGATTCATGATTCGATTCATGATTCATAATTCATGATTCAATTCCTGATTCATGATTCGATTCATAATTCATGATTCAATTCATGATTCAATTCATGATTCATAATTCAATTCATGATTCATGGTTCATGATTTGATTCATGATTCATGATTCGATTCATGATTCATGATTCAATGCATGAATCATGATTTGATTCATGATTCAGGATTTAATTCATGATTTAGTTCATGATTCATGATTCGATTCATGATTCAGGATTAAATTCATGATTCAGTTCATGATTCAATTCATGATTCATGATTCATGATTCGATTCATGATTCATGATTCATAATTCATGATTCAATTCCTGATTCATAATTCAATTCATGATTCAATTTATGATTCATGATTCGATTAATGATTCATGATTCGATTCATGATTCATGATTCAATTAATGATTCATGATTCAAATCATGATTCATGATTCAATTCATGATTCATGATTCATGATTCATGATTCAATTCATGATTCATGATTCAATTCATGATTCATGATTCGATTCATGATTCAATTCATGATTCATGATTCATTTCATGATTCATTATTCAATTCATGATTCAATTCATGATTCGATTCATGATTCATGATTCCATTCATGAATTATGATTCATGATTCAATTCATGATTCATGATGATTCATGATTCATGATTCTTGATTCATGATTCAATTCATGATTCATGATTCGTTTCATGATTAATGATTTATGATTCAATTCATGATTTAGTTCATGATTCATGATTCAATTCATGATTAATGATTTATAATTCAATTCATGATTCATGATTCATTTAATGATTTAATTCATGATTCATGATTCAATTCATGATCCAATTCATGAATTATGATTCAATTCATGATTCATGATTTGATTCATGATTCATGATTCATGATTCGATTCATGATTCATGATTCAATTCATGATTCATTTCATGATTCAATTCATGATTCATGATTCAATGCATGAATCATGATTTGATTCATGATTCATGATTCGATTCATGATTCATGATTCATTTCATGATTCAAGATTCAGGATTCAATTCATGATTCATGATTCAATTCATGATTCATGATTCATGATTCGATTCATGATTCATGATTCACGATTCATAATTCATGATTCAATTCCTGATTCATGATTCGATTCATGATTCATGATTCAATTCATGATTCATGATTCATGTTTCATAATTCAATTCATGATTCATGATTCGATTAATGATTCATGATTCGATTCATGATTCATGATTCAATTAATGATTCATGATTCAAATCATGATTCATGATTCAATTCATGATTCATGATTCATGATTCAATTCATGACTTAGTTTAATGATTCATGATTCAATTCATGATTAATGATTTATGATTCAATTCATGATTCATGATTCATTTCATGATTTATTTCATGATTCATTTCATGATTTGTGATTCATGATTCAATTCATGATTGAATTCATGATTCATGATTCAATTCATGATTAATAATTCATGATTCAATTCATGATTTAAGATTCGATTCATGATTCATGATTCAATTCATGATTCATTTCATGATTCAATTCATGATTCATGATTCAATGCATGAATCATGATTTGATTCATGATTCATGATTCGATTCATGATTCAATTCATGATTCATGATTCATTTCATGATTCATGATTCAGGATTCAATTCATGATTCAGTTCATGATTCATGATTCAATTCATGATTCATGATTCAAGATTCAATTCATGATTCATGATTCATTTCATGATTCATGATTCAATTCATGATTCAATTCAAGATTCGATTCATGATTCATGATTCCATTCATGAATTATGATTCATGATTCAATTCATGATTCATGATGATTCAATTCATGATTAATGATTTATGATTCAATTCATGATTCATGATTCATTTCATGACTTAATTCATGATTCATGAATCAATTCATGATTCAATTCATGATTCTTGATTCAATTCATGATTCATGATTCATGATTTGATTCATGATTCATGATTCATGATTCGATTCATGATTCATGATTCAATTCATGATTCATTTCATGATTCAATTCATGATTCATGATTCAATGCATGAATCATGATTTGATTCATGATTCATGATTCGATTCATGATTCAATTCATCATTCATGATTCATTTCATGATTCATGATTCAGGATTCAATTCATGATTCAGTTCATGATTCATGATTCAATTCATGATTCATGATTCAAGATTCGATTCATGATTCATGATTCATGATTCATAATTCATGATTCAATTCCTGATTCATGATTCGATTCATGATTCATGATTCAATTCATGATTCATAATTCAATTCATGATTTGATTCATGATTCATGATTCATGATTCGATTCTTGATTCAATTCATGATTCATTTCATGATTCAATTCATGATTCATGATTCAATGCATGAATCATGATTTGATTCATGATTCATGATTCGATTCCCGATTCAATTCATGATTCATGATTCATTTCATGATTCATGATTCAGGATTCAATTCATGATTCAGTTCATGATTCATGATTCAATTCATGATTCATGATTCATAATTCATGATTCAATTCCTGATTCATGATTCGATTCATGATTCATGATTCAATTCATGATTCATAATTCAATTCATGATTCAATTCATGATTCATGATTCGATTAATGATTCATGAGTCGATTCATGATTCAATTAATGATTCATGATTCAAATCATGATTCATGATTCATGATTCAATTCATGACTTAGTTCATGATTCATGATTCAATTCATGATTAATGATTTATGATTCAATTCATGATTCATGATTCATTTAATGATTTATTTCATGATTCATTTCATGATTTGTGATTCATGATTCAATTCATGATTGAATTCATGATTCATGATTCAATTCATGATTAATGATTCATGATTCAATTCATGATTTATGATTCGATTCATGATTCATGATTCGATTCATGATTCATGATTCAATTTATGATTCATTTCTTGCTTCAATTCATGATTCATGATTCAATGCATGAATCATGATTTGATTCATGATTCATGATTCGATTCATAATTAATGATACATGATTCAATTCATGATTTATGATTCAATTCATGATTCAATTCATGATTCATTTCATGATTCAATTCATGATTCATGATTCAATGCATGAATCATTATTTGATTCATGATTCATGATTCGATTCATGATTCAGGATTCAATTCATGATTCAGTTCATGATTCATGATTCAATTCATGATTCTTGATTCATGATTCGTTTCATGATTCATGATTCATGATTCAATTCATGATTTAGTTCATGATTCATGATTCAATTCATGATTAATGATTTATGATTCAATTCATGATTCATGATTCATTTTATGATTTAATTCATGATTCATGATTCAATTCATGATTCAATTCATGATTCATGATTCAATTCATGATTCAATTCATGATTCATGATTCAATTCTTGATTCATGATTCATCATTTGATTCATGATTCATGATTCATGATTCATGATTCGATTCATGATTCATGATTCGATTCATGATTCATGATTCGATTCATGATTCATGATTCAATTCATGGTTCATTTAATGATTCAATTCATGATTCATGATTCAATTCATGATTCATGATTCGATTCATGATTCATGATTCGATTCATAATTCATGATTCATGATTCAATTCATGATTCATGATTCATGATTCTATTCATGATTCATGATTCGATTCATAAATTATGATTCAATTCATGATTCAATTCATGATTCATGATTCATGATTCAATTCATGATTCATGATTCATTTCATGATTTAATTCAAGATTCATGATTCAATTCATGATTCAATTCATGATTCATGATTCAATTCATGATTCATGATTCATGATTTGATTCATGATTCATGATTCATGATTCGATTCATGATTCATGATTCAATTCATGATTCATTTCATGATTCAATTCATGATTCATGATTCAATGCATGAATCATGATTTGATTCATGATTCATGATTCGATTCATGATTCAATTCATGAATCATGATTCAATTCATGATTCATGATTCAATTCATGATTCATGATTCATGATTTGATTCATGATTCATGATTCATGATTCAGTTCATGATTCATGATTCAATTCATGATTCATGATTCATGATTCGATTCATGATTCATGAGTCATGATTCATAATTCATGATTCAATTCCTGATTCATGATTCGATTCATGATTCATGATTCAATTCATGATTCATAATTCAATTCATGATTCAATTCATGATTCATGATTCGATTAATGATTCATGATTCGATTCATGATTCATGATTCAATTAATGATTCATGATTCGATTAATGATTCTTGATTCATGATTCAATTCATGACTTAGTTCATGATTCATGATTCAATTCATGATTAATGATTTATGATTCAATTCATGATTCATGATTCATTTCATGATTTATTTCATGATTCATTTCATGATTTGTGATTCATGATTCAATTCATGATTGAATTCATGATTCATGATTCAATTCATGATTAATGATTCATGATTCAATTCATGATTTATGATTCGATTCATGATTCATGATTCGATTCATGATTCATGATTCATGATTCAATTCATGATTCATGATTCATGATTCTATTCATGATTCATGATTCGATTCATAAATTATGATTCAATTCATGATTCAATTCATGATTCATGATTCATGATTCAATTCATGATTCATGATTCATTTCATGATTTAATTCAAGATTCATGATTCAATTCATGATTCAATTCATGATTTATGATTCAATTCATGATTCATGATTCAATTCATGATTCATGATTCATGATTTGATTCATGATTCATGATTCATGATTCGATTCATGATTCATGATTCAATTCATGATTCATTTCATGATTCAATTCATGATTCATGATTCAATGCATGAATCATGATTTGATTCATGATTCATGATTCGATTCATGATTCAATTCATGAATCATGATTCAATTCATGATTCATGATTCAATTCATGATTCATGATTCATGATTCAGTTCATGATTCATGATTCAATTCATGATTCATGATTCATGATTCGATTCATGATTCATGAGTCATGATTCATAATTCATGATTCAATTCCTGATTCATGATTCGATTCATGATTCATGATTCAATTCATGATTCATAATTCAATTCATGATTCAATTCATGATTCATGATTCAATTAATGATTCATGATTTGATTCATGATTCATGATTCAATTAATGATTCATGATTCAAATCATGATTCATGATTCATGATTCAATTCATGACTTAGTTCATGATTCATGATTCAATTCATGATTAATGATTTATGATTCAATTCATGATTCATGATTCATTTCATGATTTATTTTATGATTCATTTTATGATTTGTGATTCATGATTCAATTCATGATTGAATTCATGATTCATGATTCAATTCATGATTAATGATTCATGATTCAATTCATGATTTATGATTCGATTCATGATTCATGATTCGATTCATGATTCATGATTCAATTTATGATTCAATTCTTGATTCAATTCATGATTCATGATTCATTTCATGATTTGTGATTCATGATTCAATTCATGATTGAATTCATAATTCATGATTCAATTCCTGATTCATAATTCAATTCATGATTCAATTTATGATTCATGATTCGATTAATGATTCATGATTCGATTCATGATTCATGATTCAATTAATGATTCATGATTCAAATCATGATTCATGATTCAATTCATGATTCATGATTCATGATTCAATTCATGATTCATGATTCGATTCATGATTCATGATTCGATTCATGATTCATGATTCAATTCATGATTCATGATTCATTTCATGATTCATTATTCAATTCATGATTCAATTCATGATTCGATTCATGATTCATGATTCGATTCATGATTCATGATTCCATTCATGAATTATGATTCATGATTCAATTCATGATTCATGATGATTCATGATTCATGATTCATGATTCAATTCATGATTCATGATTCATGATTTGATTCATGATTCATGATTCATGATTCGATTCATGATTCATGATTCAATTCATGATTCATTTCATGATTCAATTCATGATTCATGATTCAATGCATGAATCATGATTTGATTCATGATTCATGATTCGATTCATGATTCAATTCATGAATCATGATTCAATTCATGATTCATGATTCAATTCATGATTCATGATTCATGATTCAGTTCATGATTCATGATTCAATTCATGATTAATGATTCGATTCATGATTCATGAGTCATGATTCATAATTCATGATTCAATTCCTGATTCATGATTCGATTCATGATTCATAATTCAATTCATGATTCATAATTCAATTCATGATTCAATTCATGATTCATGATTCGATTAATGATTCATGATTCGATTCATGATTCATGATTCAATTAATGATTCATGATTCAAATCATGATTCATGATTCATGATTCAATTCATGACTTAGTTCATGATTCATGATTCAATTCATGATTAATGATTTATGATTCAATTCATGATTCATGATTCATTTCATGATTTATTTCATGATTCATTTCATGATTTGTGATTCATGATTCAATTCATGATTGAATTCATGATTCATGATTCAATTCATGATTAATGATTCATGATTCAATTCATGATTTATGATTCGATTCATGATTCATGATTCGATTCATGATTCATGATTCAATTTATGATTCATTTCTTGATTCAATTCATGATTCATGATTCAATGCATGAATCATGATTTGATTCATGATTCATGATTCGATTCATAATTAATGATTCATGATTCAATTCATGATTTATGATTCGATTCATGATTCAATTCATGATTCATTTCATGATTCAATTCATGATTCAATGCATGAATCATGATTTGATTCATGATTCATGATTTGATTCATGATTCAGGATTCAATTCATGATTCAGTTCATGATTCATGATTCAATTCATGATTCATGATTCATGATTCGATTCATGATTCATGATTCATGATTCATAATTCATGATTCAATTCCTGATTCATGATTCGATTCATGATTCATGATTCAATTCATGATTCATGATTCGATTAATGATTCATGATTCGATTCATGATTCATGATTCAATTAATGATTCATGATTCAAATCATGATTCATGATTCAATTCATGATTCATGATTCATGATTCAATTCATGATTCAATTCATGATTCATGATTCAATTTATGATTCATGATTCAATTCATGATTCATGATTCGATTCATGATTCATGATTCAATTCATGATTCATGATTCATTTCATGATTCATTATTCAATTCATGATTCAATTCATGATTCGATTAATGATTCATGATTCCATTCATGAATTATGATTCGTGATTCAATTCATGATTTATGATGAGTAATGATTCATGATTCTTGATTCATGATTTGATTCATGATTCATGATTTGTTTCATGATTCATGATTCATGATTCAATTCATGATTTAGTTCATGATTCAATTCATGATTAATGATTCATGATTCAATTCATGATTTATGATTCGATTCATGATTCATGATTCGATTCATGATTCATGATTCAATTTATGATTCATTTCTTGATTCAATTCATGATTCATGATTCAATGCATGAATCATGATTTGATTCATGATTCATGATTCGATTCATAATTAATGATTCATGATTCAATTCATGATTTATGATTCGATTCATGATTCAATTCATGATTCATTTCATGATTCAATTCATGATTCATGATTCAATGCATGAATCATGATTTGATTCATGATTCATGATTCGATTCATGATTCAGGATTCAATTCATGATTCAGTTCATAATTCATGATTCAATTCATGATTCATGATTCATGATTCGATTCATGATTCATGATTCATAATTCATGATTCAATTCCTGATTCATGATTCGATTCATGATTCATGATTCAATTCATGATTCATGATTCGATTAATGATTCATGATTCGATTCATGATTCATGATTCAATTAATGATTCATGATTCAAATCATGATTCATGATTCAATTCATGATTCATGATTCATGATTCAATTCATGATTCAATTCATGATTCATGATTCATTATTCAATTTATGATTCATGATTCAATTCATGATTCATGATTCGATTCATGATTCAATTCATGATTCATGATTCATTTCATGATTCATTATTCAATTCATGATTCAATTCATGATTCGATTAATGATTCATGATTCCATTCATGAATTATGATTCGTGATTCAATTCATGATTTATGATGATTAATGATTCATGATTCAATTCATGATTCGATTAATGATTCATGATTCCATTCATGATTCATGATTCATGATTCAATTCATGATTCATGATTCATTTCATGATTTAATTCATGATTCATGATTCAATTCATGATTCATGATTCATGATTTGATTCATGATTCATGATTCATGATTCATGATTCAATTCATGATTCATGATTCATGATTTGATTCATGATTCATGATTCATGATTCATGATTCATGACTCATGATTTGATTCATGATTCATGATTCATGATTCATGATTCGATTCATGATTCATGATTCGATTCATGATTCATGATTCAATTCATGGTTCATTTAATGATTCAATTCATGATTCATGATTTAATTCATGATTCATGATTCAATTCATGATTCATGATTCGATTCATGATTCATGATTCGATTCATAATTCATGATTCCTGATTCAATTCATGATTCATGATTCATGATTCGATTCATGATTCATGATTCGATTCATAAATTATGATTCAATTCATGATTCAATTCATGATTCATGATTCATGATTCAATTCATGATTTATGATTCATGATTCAATTCATGATTCATGATTCATGATTCATGATTCATGATTCTTGATTCATGATTTAGTTCATGATTCATGATTCAATTCATGATTCAATTCATGATTCATAATTCATGATTCATGATTCAAATTATGATTCAGTTCATGATTCATGATTCAATTCATGATTCATGATTTATGATTTAAATTAATATTCAAGATTTATGATTCATGATTCAATTAATGATTCATAATTCATTTCATGATTAAATTCATGATTCATTTCATGATTCATGATTCATGATTCAATCCATGATTCAATTCATGATTCATGATTCAATTCATGATTCATGATTCAATTCATGATTCATGATTCGATTTATGATTCATGATTCGATTTATGATTCATGATTCAATTCATGATTCATGATTCGATTTATGATTCATGATTTAATTCATGATTCATGATTCATGATTCAATTCATGATTCATGATTCAATTCATGATTCATGATTCGATTTATGATTCATGATTCGATTTATGATTCATGATTCAATTCATGATTCATGATTCATTTCATGATTCATGATTCAATTCATGATTCATGATTCAATTCATGATTTATGATTCAATTCATGATTCAATTCATGATTTATTTCATGATTCATGATTCAATTCATGATTCAATTCATGATTCAATTCATTATTCATGATTCATGATTCAATTAATGATTCATGATTCGATTCATGATTCATTTCATGATTCATGATTCATGATTCAATTCATGATTCATGATTCAATTCATGATTCATTATTCAATTCATGATGCATGATTCATGATTCAATTCATGATTTATAATTTGATTCATGATTCATGATTCAATTCATGATTCATTTTATGATTCAATTCATGATTCATGATTCAATGCATGAATCATGATTCGATTCATGATTCATGATTCGATTCATGATTCAGTTCATGATTCATGATTCATTTCATGATTCATGATTCAGGATTCAATTCATGATTCAGTTCATGATTCATGATTCATTTCATGATTCATGATTCAGGATTCAATTCATGATTCAGTTCATGATTCATGATTCAATTCATGATTCATGATTCATGATTCGATTCATGATTCATAATTCATGATTCAATTCCTGATTCATGATTCGATTCATAATTCATGATTCAATTCATGATTCAATTCATGATTCATAATTCAATTCATGATTCATGGTTCATGATTTGATTCATGATTCATGATTCGATTCATGATTCATGATTCAATGCATGAATCATGATTTGATTCATGATTCAGGATTTAATTCATGATTTAGTTCATGATTCATGATTCGATTCATGATTCAGGATTAAATTCATGATTCAGTTCATGATTCAATTCATGATTCATGATTCATGATTCGATTCATGATTCATGATTCATAATTCATGATTCAATTCCTGATTCATAATTCAATTCATGATTCAATTTATGATTCATGATTCGATTAATGATTCATGATTCGATTCATGATTCATGATTCAATTAATGATTCATGATTCAAATCATGATTCATGATTCAATTCATGATTCATGATTCATGATTCATGATTCAATTCATGATTCATGATTCAATTCATGATTCATGATTCGATTCATGATTCAATTCATGATTCATGATTCATTTCATGATTCATTATTCAATTCATGATTCAATTCATGATTCGATTCATGATTCATGATTCCATTCATGAATTATGATTCATGATTCAATTCATGATTCATGATGATTCATGATTCATGATTCTTGATTCATGATTCAATTCATGATTCATGATTCGTTTCATGATTAATGATTTATGATTCAATTCATGATTTAGTTCATGATTCATGATTCAATTCATGATTAATGATTTATAATTCAATTCATGATTCATGATTCATTTAATGATTTAATTCATGATTCATGATTCAATTCATGATCCAATTCATGAATTATGATTCAATTCATGATTCATGATTTGATTCATGATTCATGATTCATGATTCGATTCATGATTCATGATTCAATTCATGATTCATTTCATGATTCAATTCATGATTCATGATTCAATGCATGAATCATGATTTGATTCATGATTCATGATTCGATTCATGATTCATGATTCATTTCATGATTCAAGATTCAGGATTCAATTCATGATTCATGATTCAATTCATGATTCATGATTCATGATTCGATTCATGATTCATGATTCACGATTCATAATTCATGATTCAATTCCTGATTCATGATTCGATTCATGATTCATGATTCAATTCATGATTCATGATTCATGTTTCATAATTCAATTCATGATTCATGATTCGATTAATGATTCATGATTCGATTCATGATTCATGATTCAATTAATGATTCATGATTCAAATCATGATTCATGATTCAATTCATGATTCATGATTCATGATTCAATTCATGACTTAGTTTAATGATTCATGATTCAATTCATGATTAATGATTTATGATTCAATTCATGATTCATGATTCATTTCATGATTTATTTCATGATTCATTTCATGATTTGTGATTCATGATTCAATTCATGATTCAATTCATGATTCATGATTCAATTCATGATTAATAATTCATGATTCAATTCATGATTTAAGATTCGATTCATGATTCATGATTCAATTCATGATTCATTTCATGATTCAATTCATGATTCATGATTCAATGCATGAATCATGATTTGATTCATGATTCATGATTCGATTCATGATTCAATTCATGATTCATGATTCATTTCATGATTCATGATTCAGGATTCAATTCATGATTCAGTTCATGATTCATGATTCAATTCATGATTCATGATTCAAGATTCGATTCATGATTCATGATTCATGATTCATAATTCATGATTCAATTCCTGATTCATGATTCGATTCATGATTCATGATTCAATTCATGATTCATAATTCAATTCATGATTCAATTCATGA
Source organism: Mixophyes fleayi (assembly GCF_038048845.1). Taxonomy (NCBI): domain Eukaryota; kingdom Metazoa; phylum Chordata; class Amphibia; order Anura; family Limnodynastidae; genus Mixophyes; species Mixophyes fleayi. The sequence continues at coordinate 248,510 of NW_027448520.1, forward strand.
TTCATGATTCGATTAATGATTCATGATTCAATTCATGATTCATGATTTATTTCATGATTCATGATTCATGATTCATGATTTGATTCATGATTCATGATTCATGATTCGATTCTTGATTCAATTCATGATTCATTTCATGATTCAATTCATGATTCATGATTCAATGCATGAATCATGATTTGATTCATGATTCATGATTCGATTCCCGATTCAATTCATGATTCATGATTCATTTCATGATTCATGATTCAGGATTCAATTCATGATTCAGTTCATGATTCATGATTCAATTCATGATTCATGATTCATAATTCATGATTCAATTCCTGATTCATGATTCGATTCATGATTCATGATTCAATTCATGATTCATAATTCAATTCATGATTCAATTCATGATTCATGATTCGATTAATGATTCATGAGTCGATTCATGATTCAATTAATGATTCATGATTCAAATCATGATTCATGATTCATGATTCAATTCATGACTTAGTTCATGATTCATGATTCAATTCATGATTAATGATTTATGATTCAATTCATGATTCATGATTCATTTAATGATTTATTTCATGATTCATTTCATGATTTGTGATTCATGATTCAATTCATGATTGAATTCATGATTCATGATTCAATTCATGATTAATGATTCATGATTCAATTCATGATTTATGATTCGATTCATGATTCATGATTCGATTCATGATTCATGATTCAATTTATGATTCATTTCTTGATTCAATTCATGATTCATGATTCAATGCATGAATCATGATTTGATTCATGATTCATGATTCGATTCATAATTAATGATACATGATTCAATTCATGATTTATGATTCGATTCATGATTTAATTCATGATTCATTTCATGATTCAATTCATGATTCATGATTCAATGCATGAATCATTATTTGATTCATGATTCATGATTCGATTCATGATTCAGGATTCAATTCATGATTCAGTTCATGATTCATGATTCAATTCATGATTCTTGATTCATGATTCGTTTCATGATTCATGATTCATGATTCAATTCATGATTTAGTTCATGATTCATGATTCAATTCATGATTAATGATTTATGATTCAATTCATGATTCATGATTCATTTTATGATTTAATTCATGATTCATGATTCAATTCATGATTCAATTCATGATTCATGATTCAATTCATGATTCAATTCATGATTCATGATTCAATTCATGATTCATGATTCATCATTTGATTCATGATTCATGATTCATGATTCATGATTCGATTAATGATTCATGATTCGATTCATGATTCATGATTCGATTCATGATTCATGATTCAATTCATGGTTCATTTAATGATTCAATTCATGATTCATAATTCAATTCATGATTCATGATTCGATTCATGATTCATGATTCGATTCATAATTCATGATTCATGATTCAATTCATGATTCATGATTCATGATTCTATTCATGATTCATGATTCGATTCATAAATTATGATTCAATTCATGATTCAATTCATGATTCATGATTCATGATTCAATTCATGATTCATGATTCATTTCATGATTTAATTCAAGATTCATGATTCAATTCATGATTCAATTCATGATTCATGATTCAATTCATGATTCATGATTCATGATTTGATTCATGATTCATGATTCATGATTCGATTCATGATTCATGATTCAATTCATGATTCATTTCATGATTCAATTCATGATTCATGATTCGATTAATGATTCATGATTCGATTCATGATTCATGATTCAATTAATGATTCATGATTCAAATCATGATTCATGATTCAATTCATGATTCATGATTCATGATTCAATTCATGATTCATGATTCAATTCATGATTCATGATTCGATTCATGATTCATGATTCAATTCATGATTCATGATTCATTTCATGATTCATTATTCAATTCATGATTCAATTCATGATTCGATTCATGATTCATGATTCCATTCATGAATTATGATTCATGATTCAATTCATGATTCATGATGATTCATGATTCATGATTCATGATTCAATTCATGATTCATGATTCATGATTTGATTCATGATTCATGATTCATGATTCGATTCATGATTCATGATTCAATTCATGATTCATTTCATGATTCAATTCATGATTCATGATTCAATGCATGAATCATGATTTGATTCATGATTCATGATTCGATTCATGATTCAATTCATGAATCATGATTCAATTCATGATTCATGATTCAATTCATGATTCATGATTCATGATTCAGTTCATGATTCATGATTCAATTCATGATTCATGATTCATGATTCGATTCATGATTCATGAGTCATGATTCATAATTCATGATTCAATTCCTGATTCATGATTCGATTCATGATTCATGATTCAATTCATGATTCATAATTCAATTCATGATTCAATTCATGATTCATGATTCGATTAATGATTCATGATTCGATTCATGATTCATGATTCAATTCATGATTCATAATTCAATTCATGATTCATGATTCATGATTCAATTCATGACTTAGTTCATGATTCATGATTCAATTCATGATTAATGATTTATGATTCAATTCATGATTCATGATTCATTTCATAATTTATTTCATGATTCATTTCATGATTTGTGATTCATGATTCAATTCATGATTGAATTCATGATTCATGATTCAATTCATGATTAATGATTCATGATTCAATTCATGATTTATGATTCGATTCATGATTCATGATTCGATTCATGATTCATGATTCAATTTATGATTCATTTCTTGATTCAATTCATGATTCATGATTCAATGCATGAATCATGATTTGATTCATGATTCATGATTCGATTCATAATTAATGATTCATGATTCAATTCATGATTTATGATTCGATTCATGATTCAATTCATGATTCATTTCATGATTCAATTCATGATTCATGATTCAATGCATGAATCATGATTTGATTCATGATTCATGATTCGATTCATGATTCAGGATTCAATTCATGATTCAGTTCATGATTCATGATTCAATTCATGATTCATGATTCATGATTCGATTCATGATTCATGATTCATGATTCATAATTCATGATTCAATTCCTGATTCATGATTCGATTCATGATTCATGATTCAATTCATGATTCATGATTCGATTAATGATTCATGATTCGATTCATGATTCATGATTCAATTAATGATTCATGATTCAAATCATGATTCATGATTCAATTCATGATTCATGATTCATGATTCAATTCATGATTCAATTCATGATTCATGATTCATGATTCAATTTATGATTCATGATTCAATTCATGATTCATGATTCGATTCATGATTCATGATTCAATTCATGATTCATGATTCATTTCATGATTCATTATTCAATTCATGATTCAATTCATGATTCGATTAATGATTCATGATTCCATTCATGATTTGATTCATGATTCATGATTTGTTTCATGATTCATGATTCATGATTCAATTCATGATTTAGTTCATGATTCATGATTCAATTCATGATTAATGATTCATGATTCAATTCATGATTTATGATTCGATTCATGATTCATGATTCGATTCATGATTCATGATTCAATTTATGATTCATTTCTTGATTCAATTCATGATTCATGATTCAATGCATGAATCATGATTTGATTCATGATTCATGATTCGATTCATAATTAATGATTCATGATTCAATTCATGATTTATGATTCGATTCATGATTCAATTCATGATTCATTTCATGATTCAATTCATGATTCATGATTCAATGCATGAATCATGATTTGATTCATGATTCATGATTCGATTCATGATTCAGGATTCAATTCATGATTCAGTTCATAATTCATGATTCAATTCATGATTCATGATTCATGATTCGATTCATGATTCATGATTCATGATTCATAATTCATGATTCAATTCCTGATTCATGATTCGATTCATGATTCATGATTCAATTCATGATTCATGATTCGATTAATGATTCATGATTCGATTCATGATTCATGATTCAATTAATGATTCATAATTCAAATCATGATTCATGATTCAATTCATGATTCATGATTCATGATTCAATTCATGATTCAATTCATGATTCATGATTCATTATTCAATTTATGATTCATGATTCAATTCATGATTCATGATTCGATTCATGATTCATGATTCAATTCATGATTCATGATTCATTTCATGATTCATTATTCAATTCATGATTCAATTCATGATTCGATTAATGATTCATGATTCCATTCATGAATTATGATTCGTGATTCAATTCATGATTTATGATGATTAATGATTCATGATTCAAATCATGATTCGAATAATGATTCATGATTCCATTCATGATTCATGATTCATGATTCAATTCATGATTTAGTTCATGATTCATGATTCAATTCATGATTAATGATTTATGATTCAATTCATGATTCATGATTCATTTCATGATTTAATTCATGATTCATGATTCAATTCATGATTCATGATTCATGATTTGATTCATGATTCATGATTCATGATTCATGATTCAATTCATGATTCATGATTCATGATTTGATTCATGATTCATGATTCATGATTCATGATTCATGACTCATGATTTGATTCATGATTCATGATTCATGATTCATGATTCATGATTCGATTCATGATTCATGATTCGATTCATGATTCATGATTCAATTCATGGTTCATTTAATGATTCAATTCATGATTCATGATTTAATTCATGATTCATGATTCAATTCATGATTCATGATTCGATTCATGATTCATGATTCGATTCATAATTCATGATTCATGATTCAATTCATGATTCATGATTCATGATTCGATTCATGATTCATGATTCGATTCATAAATTATGATTCAATTCATGATTCAATTCATGATTCATGATTCATGATTCAATTCATGATTTATGATTCATGATTCAATTCATGATTCATGATTCCTGATTCATGATTCATGATTCTTGATTCATGATTTAGTTCATGATTCATGATTCAATTCATGATTCAATTCATGATTCATAATTCATGATTCATGATTCAAATTATGATTCAGTTCATGATTCATGATCCAATTCATGATTCATGATTTATGATTTAAATTAATATTCAAGATTTATGATTCATGATTCAATTAATGATTCATAATTCATTTCATGATTAAATTCATGATTCATTTCATGATTCATGATTCATGATTCAATCCATGATTCAATTCATGATTCATGATTCAATTCATGATTCATGATTCAATTCATGATTCATGATTCGATTTATGATTCATGATTCGATTTATGATTCATGATTCAATTCATGATTCATGATTCGATTTATGATTCATGATTTAATTCATGATTCATGATTCATGATTCAATTCATGATTCATGATTCAATTCATGATTCATGATTCGATTTATGATTCATGATTCGATTTATGATTCATGATTCAATTCATGATTCATGATTCATTTCATGATTCATGATTCAATTCATGATTCATGATTCAATTCATGATTTATGATTCAATTCATGATTCAATTCATGATTTATTTCATGATTCATGATTCAATTCATGATTCAATTCATGATTCAATTCATTATTCATGATTCATGATTCAATTAATGATTCATGATTCGATTCATGATTCATTTCATGATTCATGATTCATGATTCAATTCATGATTCATGATTCAATTCATGATTCATTATTCAATTCATGATGCATGATTCATGATTCAATTCATGATTTATAATTTGATTCATGATTCATGATTCAATTCATGATTCATTTTATGATTCAATTCATGATTCATGATTCAATGCATGAATCATGATTCGATTCATGATTCATGATTCGATTCATGATTCAATTCATGATTCATGATTCATTTCATGATTCATGATTCAGGATTCAATTCATGATTCAGTTCATGATTCATGATTCATTTCATGATTCATGATTCAGGATTCAATTCATGATTCAGTTCATGATTCATGATTCAATTCATGATTCATGATTCATGATTCGATTCATGATTCATAATTCATGATTCAATTCCTGATTCATGATTCGATTCATAATTCATGATTCAATTCATGATTCAATTCATGATTCATAATTCAATTCATGATTCATGGTTCATGATTTGATTCATGATTCATGATTCGATTCATGATTCATGATTCAATGCATGAATCATGATTTGATTCATGATTCAGGATTTAATTCATGATTTAGTTCATGATTCATGATTCGATTCATGATTCAGGATTAAATTCATGATTCAGTTCATGATTCAATTCATGATTCATGATTCATGATTCGATTCATGATTCATGATTCATAATTCATGATTCAATTCCTGATTCATAATTCAATTCATGATTCAATTTATGATTCATGATTCGATTAATGATTCATGATTCGATTCATGATTCATGATTCAATTAATGATTCATGATTCAAATCATGATTCATGATTCAATTCATGATTCATGATTCATGATTCATGATTCAATTCATGATTCATGATTCAATTCATGATTCATGATTCGATTCATGATTCATGATTCAATTCATGATTCATGATTCATTTCATGATTCATTATTCAATTCATGATTCAATTCATGATTCGATTCATGATTCCATTCATGAATTATGATTCATGATTCAATTCATGATTCATGATGATTCATGATTCATGATTCTTGATTCATGATTCAATTCATGATTCATGATTCGTTTCATGATTAATGATTTATGATTCAATTCATGATTTAGTTCATGATTCATGATTCAATTCATGATTAATGATTTATAATTCAATTCATGATTCATGATTCATTTAATGATTTAATTCATGATTCATGATTCAATTCATGATCCAATTCATGAATTATGATTCAATTCATGATTCATGATTTTAATCATGATTCATGATTCATGATTCGATTCATGATTCATGATTCAATTCATGATTCATTTCATGATTCAATTCATGATTCATGATTCAATGCATGAATCATGATTTGATTCATGATTCATGATTCGATTCATGATTCATGATTCATTTCATGATTCAAGATTCAGGATTTAATTCATGATTCATGATTCAATTCATGATTCATGATTCATGATTCGATTCATGATTCATGATTCACGATTCATAATTCATGATTCAATTCCTGATTCATGATTCGATTCATGATTCATGATTCAATTCATGATTCATGATTCATGTTTCATAATTCAATTCATGATTCAATTCATGATTCATGATTCGATTAATGATTCATGATTCGATTCATGATTCATGATTCAATTAATGATTCATGATTCAAATCATGATTCATGATTCAATTCATGATTCATGATTCATGATTCAATTCATGACTTAGTTTAATGATTCATGATTCAATTCATGATTAATGATTTATGATTCAATTCATGATTCATGATTCATTTCATGATTTATTTCATGATTCATTTCATGATTTGTGATTCATGATTGAATTCATGATTGAATTCATGATTCATGATTCAATTCATGATTAATAATTCATGATTCAATTCATGATTTAAGATTCGATTCATGATTCATGATTCAATTCATGATTCATTTCATGATTCAATTCATGATTCATGATTCAATGCATGAATCATGATTTGATTCATGATTCATGATTCGATTCATGATTCAGGATTCAATTCATGATTCAGTTCATGATTCATGATTCAATTCATGATTCATGATTCATGATTCGATTTATGATTCATGATTCATGATTCATAATTCATGATTCAATTCCTGATTCATGATTCGATTCATGATTCATGATTCAATTCATGATTCAATTCATGATTCATGATTCGATTAATGATTCATGATTCGTTTCATGATTCATGATTCAATTCATGATTGAATTCATGATTCATGATTCAATTCATGATTAATAATTCATGATTCAATTCATGATTTAAGATTCGATTCATGATTCATGATTCAATTCATGATTCATTTCATGATTCAATTCATGATTCATGATTCAATGCATGAATCATGATTTGATTCATGATTCATGATTCGATTCATGATTCAATTCATGATTCATGATTCATTTCATGATTCATGATTCAGGATTCAATTCATGATTCAGTTCATGATTCATGATTCAATTCATGATTCATGATTCAAGATTCGATTCATGATTCATGATTCATGATTCATAATTCATGATTCAATTCCTGATTCATGATTCGATTCATGATTCATGATTCAATTCATGATTCATAATTCAATTCATGATTCAATTCATGATTCATGATTCGATTAATGATTCATGATTCAATTCATGATTCATGATTTATTTCATGATTCATGATTCATGATTTGATTCATGATTCATGATTCATGATTCGATTCTTGATTCAATTCATGATTCATTTCATGATTCAATTCATGATTCATGATTCAATGCATGAATCATGATTTGATTCATGATTCGATTCCCGATTCAATTCATGATTCATGATTCATTTCATGATTCATGATTCAGGATTCAATTCATGATTCAGTTCATGATTCATGATTCAATTCATGATTCATGATTCATAATTCATGATTCAATTCCTGATTCATGATTCGATTCATGATTCATGATTCAATTCATGATTCATAATTCAATTCATGATTCAATTCATGATTCATGATTCGATTAATGATTCATGAGTCGATTCATGATTCAATTAATGATTCATGATTCAAATCATGATTCATGATTCATGATTCAATTCATGACTTAGTTCATGATTCATGATTCAATTCATGATTAATGATTTATGATTCAATTCATGATTCATGATTCATTTAATGATTTATTTCATGATTCATTTCATGATTTGTGATTCATGATTCAATTCATGATTGAATTCATGATTCATGATTCAATTCATGATTAAAGATTCATGATTCAATTCATGATTTATGATTCGATTCATGATTCATGATTCGATTCATGATTCATGATTCAATTTATGATTCATTTCTTGATTCAATTCATGATTCATGATTCAATGCATGAATCATGATTTGATTCATGATTCATGATTCGATTCATAATTAATGATACATGATTCAATTCATGATTTATGATTCGATTCATGATTCAATTCATGATTCATTTCATGATTCAATTCATGATTCATGATTCAATGCATGAATCATTATTTGATTCATGATTCATGATTCGATTCATGATTCAGGATTCAATTCATGATTCAGTTCATGATTCATGATTCAATTCATGATTCTTGATTCATGATTCGTTTCATGATTCATGATTCATGATTCAATTCATGATTTAGTTCATGATTCATGATTCAATTCATGATTAATGATTTATGATTCAATTCATGATTCATGATTCATTTTATGATTTAATTCATGATTCATGATTCAATTCATGATTCAATTCATGATTCATGATTCAATTCATGATTCATGATTCAATTCATGATTCAATTCATGATTCATGATTCAATTCATGATTCATGATTCATCATTTGATTCATGATTCATGATTCATGATTCATGATTCGATTCATGATTCATGATTCGATTCATGATTCATGATTCGATTCATGATTCATGATTCAATTCATGGTTCATTTAATGATTCAATTCATGATTCATGATTCAATTCATGATTCATGATTCGATTCATGATTCATGATTCGATTCATAATTCATGATTCATGATTCAATTCATGATTCATGATTCATGATTCTATTCATGATTCATGATTCGATTCATAAATTATGATTCAATTCATGATTCAATTCATGATTCATGATTCATGATTCAATTCATGATTCATGATTCATTTCATGATTTAATTCAAGATTCATGATTCAATTCATGATTCAATTCATGATTCATGATTCAATTCATGATTCATGATTCATGATTTGATTCATGATTCATGATTCATGATTCGATTCATGATTCATGATTCAATTCATGATTCATTTCATGATTCAATTCATGATTCATGATTCAATGCATGAATCATGATTTGATTCATGATTCATGATTCGATTCATGATTCAATTCATGAATCATGATTCAATTCATGATTCATGATTCAATTCATGATTCATGATTCATGATTTGATTCATGATTCATGATTCATGATTCAGTTCATGATTCATGATTCAATTCATGATTCATGATTCATGATTCGATTCATGATTCATGAGTCATGATTCATAATTCATGATTCAATTCCTGATTCATGATTCGATTCATGATTCATGATTCAATTCATGATTCATAATTCAATTCATGATTCAATTCATGATTCATGATTCGATTAATGATTCATGATTCGATTCATGATTCATGATTCAATTAATGATTCATGATTCGATTAATGATTCTTGATTCATGATTCAATTCATGACTTAGTTCATGATTCATGATTCAATTCATGATTAATGATTTATGATTCAATTCATGATTCATGATTCATTTCATGATTTATTTCATGATTCATTTCATGATTTGTGATTCATGATTCAATTCATGATTGAATTCATGATTCATGATTCAATTCATGATTAATGATTCATGATTCAATTCATGATTTATGATTCGATTCATGATTCATGATTCGATTCATGATTCATGATTCATGATTCAATTCATGATTCATGATTCATGATTCTATTCATGATTCATGATTCGATTCATAAATTATGATTCAATTCATGATTCAATTCATGATTCATGATTCATGATTCAATTCATGATTCATGATTCATTTCATGATTTAATTCAAGATTCATGATTCAATTCATGATTCAATTCATGATTCATGATTCAATTCATGATTCATGATTCAATTCATGATTCATGATTCATGATTTGATTCATGATTCATGATTCATGATTCGATTCATGATTCATGATTCAATTCATGATTCATTTCATGATTCAATTCACGATTCATGATTCAATGCATGAATCATGATTTGATTCATGATTCATGATTCGATTCATGATTCAATTCATGAATCATGATTCAATTCATGATTCATGATTCAATTCATGATTCATGATTCATGATTCAGTTCATGATTCATGATTCAATTCATGATTCATGATTCATGATTCGATTCATGATTCATGAGTCATGATTCATAATTCATGATTCAATTCCTGATTCATGATTCGATTCATGATTCATGATTCAATTCATGATTCATAATTCAATTCATGATTCAATTCATGATTCATGATTCAATTAATGATTCATGATTCGATTCATGATTCATGATTCAATTAATGATTCATGATTCAAATCATGATTCATGATTCATGATTCAATTCATGACTTAGTTCATGATTCATGATTCAATTCATGATTAATGATTTATGATTCAATTCATGATTCATGATTCATTTCATGATTTATTTCATGATTCATTTCATGATTTGTGATTCATGATTCAATTCATGATTGAATTCATGATTCATGATTCAATTCATGATTAATGATTCATGATTCAATTCATGATTTATGATTCGATTCATGATTCATGATTCGATTCATGATTCATGATTCAATTTATGATTCATTTCTTGATTCAATTCATGATTCATGATTCATTTCATGATTTGTGATTCATGATTCAATTCATGATTGAATTCATAATTCATGATTCAATTCCTGATTCATAATTCAATTCATGATTCAATTTATGATTCATGATTCGATTAATGATTCATGATTCGATTCATGATTCATGATTCAATTAATGATTCATGATTCAAATCATGATTCATGATTCAATTCATGATTCATGATTCATGATTCAATTCATGATTCATGATTCAATTCATGATTCATGATTCGATTCATGATTCATGATTCAATTCATGATTCATGATTCATTTCATGATTCATTATTCAATTCATGATTCAATTCATGATTCGATTCATGATTCATGATTCCATTCATGAATTATGATTCATGATTCAATTCATGATTCATGATGATTCATGATTCATGATTCATGATTCAATTCATGATTCATGATTCATGATTTGATTCATGATTCATGATTCGATTCATGATTCATGATTCAATTCATGATTCATTTCATGATTCAATTCATGATTCATGATTCAATGCATGAATCATGATTTGATTCATGATTCATGATTCGATTCATGATTCAATTCATGAATCATGATTCAATTCATGATTCATGATTCAATTCATGATTCATGATTCATGATTCAGTTCATGATTCATGATTCAATTCATGATTCATGATTCATGATTCGATTCATGATTCATGAGTCATGATTCATAATTCATGATTCAATTCCTGATTCATGATTCGATTCATGATTCATGATTCAATTCATGATTCATAATTCAATTCATGATTCAATTCATGATTCATGATTCGATTAATGATTCATGATTCGATTCATGATTCATGATTCAATTAATGATTCATGATTCAAATCATGATTCATGATTCATGATTCAATTCATGACTTAGTTCATGATTCATGATTCAATTCATGATTAATGATTTATGATTCAATTCATGATTCATGATTCATTTCATGATTTATTTCATGATTCATTTCATGATTTGTGATTCATGATTCAATTCATGATTGAATTCATGATTCATGATTCAATTCATGATTAATGATTCATGATTCAATTCATGATTTATGATTCGATTCATGATTCATGATTCGATTCATGATTCATGATTCAATTTATGATTCATTTCTTGATTCAATTCATGATTCATGATTCAATGCATGAATCATGATTTGATTCATGATTCATGATTCGATTCATAATTAATGATTCATGATTCAATTCATGATTTATGATTCGATTCATGATTCAATTCATGATTCATTTCATGATTCAATTCATGATTCATGATTCAATGCATGAATCATGATTTGATTCATGATTCATGATTCGATTCATGATTCAGGATTCAATTCATGATTCAGTTCATGATTCATGATTCAATTCATGATTCATGATTCATGATTCGATTCATGATTCATGATTCATGATTCATAATTCATGATTCAATTCCTGATTCATGATTCGATTCATGATTCATGATTCAATTCATGATTCATGATTCGATTAATGATTCATGATTCGATTCATGATTCATGATTCAATTAATGATTCATGATTCAAATCATGATTCATGATTCAATTCATGATTCATGATTCATGATTCAATTCATGATTCAATTCATAATTCATGATTCATGATTCAATTTATGATTCATGATTCAATTCATGATTCATGATTCGATTCATGATTCATGATTCAATTCATGATTCATGATTCATTTCATGATTCATTATTCAATTCATGATTCAATTCATGATTCGATTAATGATTCATGATTCCATTCATGAATTATGATTCGTGATTCAATTCATGATTTATGATGAGTAATGATTCATGATTCTTGATTCATGATTTGATTCATGATTCATGATTTGTTTCATGATTCATGATTCATGATTCAATTCATGATTTAGTTCATGATTCATGATTCAATTCATGATTAATGATTCATGATTCAATTCATGATTTATGATTCGATTCATGATTCATGATTCGATTCATGATTCATGATTCAATTTATGATTCATTTCTTGATTCAATTTATGATTCATGATTCAATGCATGAATCATGATTTGATTCATGATTCATGATTCGATTCATAATTAATGATTCATGATTCAATTCATGATTTATGATTCGATTCATGATTCAATTCATGATTCATTTCATGATTCAATTCATGATTCATGATTCAATGCATGAATCATGATTTGATTCATGATTCATGATTCGATTCATGATTCAGGATTCAATTCATGATTCAGTTCATAATTCATGATTCAATTCATGATTCATGATTCATGATTCGATTCATGATTCATGATTCATGATTCATAATTCATGATTCAATTCCTGATTCATGATTCGATTCATGATTCATGATTCAATTCATGATTCATGATTCGATTAATGATTCATGATTCGATTCATGATTCATGATTCAATTAATGATTCATGATTCAAATCATGATTCATGATTCAATTCATGATTCATGATTCATGATTCAATTCATGATTCCATTCATGATTCATGATTCATTATTCAATTTATGATTCATGATTCAATTCATGATTCATGATTCGATTCATGATTCATGATTCAATTCATGATTCATGATTCATTTCATGATTCATTATTCAATTCATGATTCAATTCATGATTCGATTAATGATTCATGATTCCATTCATGAATTATGATTCGTGATTCAATTCATGATTTATGATGATTAATGATTCATGATTCAATTCATGATTCGATTAATGATTCATGATTCCATTCATGATTCATGATTCATGATTCAATTCATGATTTAGTTCATGATTCATGATTCAATTCATGATTAATGATTTATGATTCAATTCATGATTCATGATTCATTTCATGATTTAATTCATGATTCATGATTCAATTCATGATTCATGATTCATGATTTGATTCATGATTCATGATTCATGATTCAATTCATGATTCATGATTCATGATTTGATTCATGATTCATGATTCATGATTCATGATTCATGACTCATGATTTGATTCATGATTCATGATTCATGATTCATGATTCATGATTCGATTCATGATTCATGATTCGATTCATGATTCATGATTCAATTCATGGTTCATTTAATGATTCAATTCATGATTCATGATTTAATTCATGATTCATGATTCAATTCATGATTCATGATTCGATTCATGATTCATGATTCGACTCATAATTCATGATTCATGATTCAATTCATGATTCATGATTCATGATTCGATTCATGATTCATGATTCGATTCATAAATTATGATTCAATTCATGATTCAATTCATGATTCATGATTCATGATTCAATTCATGATTTATGATTCATGATTCAATTCATGATTCATGATTCATGATTCATGATTCATGATTCTTGATTCATGATTTAGTTCATGATTCATGATTCAATTCATGATTCAATTCATGATTCATAATTCATGATTCATGATTCAAATTATGATTCAGTTCATGATTCATGATTCAATTCATGATTCATGATTTATGATTTAAATTAATATTCAAGATTTATGATTCATGATTCAATTAATGATTCATAATTCATTTCATGATTAAATTCATGATTCATTTCATGATTCATGATTCATGATTCAATCCATTATTCAATTCATGATTCATGATTCAATTCATGATTCATGATTCAATTCATGATTCATGATTCGATTTATGATTCATGATTCGATTTATGATTCATGATTCAATTCATGATTCATGATTCGATTTATGATTCATGATTTAATTCATGATTCATGATTCATGATTCAATTCATGATTCATGATTCAATTCATGATTCATGATTCGATTTATGATTCATGATTCGATTTATGATTCATGATTCAATTCATGATTCATGATTCATTTCATGATTCATGATTCAATTCATGATTCATGATTCAATTCATGATTTATGATTCAATTCATGATTCAATTCATGATTTATTTCATGATTCATGATTCAATTCATGATTCAATTCATGATTCAATTCATTATTCATGATTCATGATTCAATTAATGATTCATGATTCGATTCATGATTCATTTCATGATTCATGATTCATGATTCAATTCATGATTCATGATTCAATTCATGATGCATGATTTATGATTCAATTCATGATTTATAATTTGATTCATGATTCATGATTCAATTCATGATTCATTTTATGATTCAATTCATGATTCATGATTCAATGCATGAATCATGATTCGATTCATGATTCATGATTCAATTCATGATGCATGATTTATGATTCAATTCATGATTTATAATTTGATTCATGATTCATGATTCAATTCATGATTCATTTTATGATTCAATTCATGATTCATGATTCAATGCATGAATCATGATTCGATTCATGATTCATGATTCGATTCATGATTCAATTCATGATTCATGATTCATTTCATGATTCATGATTCAGGATTCAATTCATGATTCAGTTCATGATTCATGATTCATTTCATGATTCATGATTCAATTAATGATTAATGATTCAAATCATGATTCATGATTCAAATCATGATTCATGATTCAATTCATGATTCATGATTCATGATTCATGATTCAATTCATGATTCAATTCATGATTCATGATTCATGATTCAATTTATGATTCATGATTCAATTCATGATTCATGATTCGATTCATGATTCATGATTCGATTCATGATTCATGATTCATTTCATGATTCATTATTCAATTCATGATTCAATTCATGATTCGATTCATGATTCATGATTCCATTCATGAATTATGATTCATGATTCAATTCATGATTTATGATGATTAATGATTCATGATTCTTGATTCATGATTTGATTCATGATTCATGATTCATTTCATGATTCATGATTCATGATTCAATTCATGATTTAGTTCATGATTCATGATTCAATTCATGATTAATGATTTATGATTTAATTCATGATTCATGATTCATGATTCAATTCATGATTCAGTTCATGATTCATGATTCAATTCATGATTCATGATTCATGATTCGATTTATGATTCATGATTCATGATTCATAATTCATGATTCAATTCCTGATTCATGATTCGATTCATGATTCATGATTCAATTCATGATTCAATTCATGATTCATGATTCGATTAATGATTCATGATTTGTTTCATGATTCATGATTCAATTAATGATTAATGATTCAAATCATGATTCATGATTCAAATCATGATTCATGATTCAATTCATGATTCATGATTCATGATTCATGATTCAATTCATGATTCAATTAATGATTCATGATTCATGATTCAATTTATGATTCATGATTCAATTCATGATTCATGATTCGATTCATGATTCATGATTCGATTCATGATTCATGATTCATGATTCGATTCATGATTCAGGATTCAATTCATGATTCAGTTCATGATTCATGATTCAATTCATGATTCATGATTCATGATTCGATTTATGATTCATGATTCATGATTCATAATTCATGATTCAATTCCTGATTCATGATTCGATTCATGATTCATGATTCAATTCATGATTCAATTCATGATTCATGATTCGATTAATGATTCATGATTCGTTTCATGATTCATGATTCAATTAATGATTAATGATTCAAATCATGATTCATGATTCAAATCATGATTCATGATTCAATTCATGATTCATGATTCATGATTCATGATTCAATTCATGATTCAATTCATGATTCATGATTCATGATTCATGATTCATGATTCAATTTATGATTCATGATTCAATTCATGATTCATGATTCGATTCATGATTCATGATTCGATTCATGATTCATGATTCATTTCATGATTCATTATTCAATTCATGATTCAATTCATGATTCGATTCATGATTCATGATTCCATTCATGAATTATGATTCATGATTCAATTCATGATTTATGATGATTAATGATTCATGATTCTTGATTCATGATTTGATTCATGATTCATGATTCATTTCATGATTCATGATTCATGATTCAATTCATGATTTAGTTCATGATTCATGATTCAATTCATGATTAATGATTTATGATTTAATTCATGATTCATGATTCATTTCATGATTTAATTCATGATTCATGATTCAATTCATGATTCAATTCATGATTCATGATTCAATTCATGATTTATGATTCGATTCATGATTCATGATTCATGATTCATGATTCATGATTCGATTCATGATTCATGATTCGATTCATGATTCATGATTCAATTCATGGTTCATTTAATGATTCAATTCATGATTCATGATTCAATTCATGATTCATGATTCGATTCATGATTCGATTCATAATTCATGATTCATGATTCAATTCATGATTCATGATTCATGATTCGATTCATGATTCATGATTCGATTCATAAATTATGATTCAATTCATGATTCAATTCATGATTCATGATTCAATTCATGATTTATGATTCATGATTCAATTCATGATTCATGATTCATGATTTTTGATTCATGATTTAGTTAATGATTCATGATTCTATTCATGATTCAATTCATGATTCATGATTCATGATTCATGATTCAAATTATGATTCAGTTCATGATTCATGATTCAATTCATGATTCATTATTTATGATTTAAATTAAGATTCAAGATTCACGATTCATGATTCAATGAATGATTCATAATTCATTTCATGATTAAATTCATGATTTATTTCATGATTCATGATTCATGATTCAATCCATGATTTAATTCATGATTCATGATTCGATTCATGATTCATGATTCGATTGAAGATTCATGATTTAATTCATGATTCATGATTCGATTGAAGATTCATGATGTAATTCATGATTCATGAGTCGATTTATGATTCATGATTTAATTCATGATTCATGATTCATGATTCAATTCATGATTCATGATTCAATTCATGATTCATGATTCGATTTATGATTCATGATTTGATTTATGATTCATGATTCAATTCATGATTCATGATTCATTTCATGATTCATGATTCATGATTGAATTCATGATTCATGATTCAATTCATGATTTATGATTCAATTCATGATTCATGTTTCAATTCATGATTCATGATTCAATTCATTATTCAATTCATGATTTATTTCATGATTCAATTCATGATTCAATTCATGATTCAATTCATAATTCATGATTCATGATTCAATTCATGATTCATGATTCGATTCATGATTCATTTCATGATTCATGATTCATGATTCAATTCATGATTCATGATTCAATTCATGATTCATGATTCAATTCATGATTTAATTCATGATTCATTATTGAATTCATGATTCATGATTCATGATTCAATTCATGATTTATGATTTGATTCATGATTCATGATTCAATTCATGATTCAATTTATGATTCAATTCATGATTCATGATTCAATGCATGAATCATGATTCGATTCATGATTCATGATTCGATTCATGATTCAATTCATGATTCATGATTCATTTCATGATTCATGATTCAGGATTCAATTCATGATTCAGTTCATGATTCATGATTCAATTCATGATTCATGATTCAGGATTCGATTCATGATTCATAATTCATGATTCAATTCCTGATTCATGATTCGATTCATGATTCAATTCATGATTCAATTCATGATTCATAATTCAATTCATGATTCATGGTTCATGATTTGATTCATGATTCAATTCATGATTCAATTCATGATTCATGATTCGATTAATGATTCATGATTCATTTTATGATTTATGATTCATGATTCAATTCATGATTCAATTCATGATTCATGATTCGATTCATGATTCATGATTCGATTCATGATTCATGATTCAATTAATGATTCATGATTCAAATCATGATTTATGATTCAATTCATGATTCATGACTCATGATTCATGATTCAATTCATGATTCATGATTCAATTCATGATTCATGATTCAATTCATGATTCATGATTCATGATTCATGATTCATGACTCATGATTCATGATTCAATTCATGATTCATGATTTAATTCCTGAATCATGATTCGATTCATGATTCATGATTCGATTCATGATTCATGATTCAATTCATAATTTATGATTCATGATTCATGATTCAATTCATGATTCATGATTTGTTTCATGATTCATGATTCAATTCATAATTTATGATTCATGATTCATGATTCAATTCATGATTCATGATTCATGACTCAATTCATGATTCATTTCTTGATTCATGATTTAGTTCATGATTCATGATTCAATTCATGATTCAATTCATGATTTATTTTATGATTCATGATTCAATTCATGATTCAATTCATGATTCATGATTCGATTCATGATTCATTTCATGATTCATGATTCGATTCATGATTCATTTCATGATTCATGATTCAATTCATGATTCATGATTCAATTCATGATTCATGATTTGATTCATGATTCATGATTCATTTCATGATTCATGATTCAATTCATGATTCATGATTCAATTCATGATTCATGATTTGATTCATGATTCATGATTCAATTCATGATTCAATTCATGATTCGTGATTCGATTCATGATTTGATTCATGATTCTTGATTCCATTCATGATTCATGATTCAATTCATGATTCATGATTTGATTCATGATTCATGATTCATTTCATGATTCATGATTCAAATCATGATTCAAATCATGATTCATGATTCGATTCATGATTCGATTCATGATTCTTGATTCCATTCATTAATCATGAATCATGATTCATGATTCATTTCATGATTTATTTCATGATTCATTTCATGATTTGTGATTCATGATTCAATTCATGATTGAATTCATGATTCATAATTCAATTCATGATTAATAATTCATGATTCAATTCATGATTTAAGATTCGATTCATGATTCATGATTCAATTCATGATTCATTTCATGATTCAATTCATGATTCATGATTCAATGCATGAATCATGATTTGATTCATGATTCATGATTCGATTCATGATTCAGGATTCAATTCATGATTCAGTTCATGATTCATGATTCAATTCATGATTCATGATTCATGATTCATGATTCAATTTATGATTCATGATTCATGATTCATAATTCATGATTCAATTCCTGATTCATGATTCGATTCATGATCCATGATTCAATTCATGATTCAATTCATGATTCATGATTGGATTAATGATTCATGATTCGATTCATGATTCATGATTCAATTAATGATTAATGATTCAAATCATGATTCATGATTCAAATCATGATTCATGATTCAATTCATTATTCATGATTCATGATTCATGATTCAATTCATGATTCAATTCATGATTCATGATTCATGATTCAATTTATGATTCATGATTCGATTCATGATTCATGATTCGATTCATGATTCATGATTCAATTCATGATTCATGATTCATTTCATGATTCATTATTCAATTCATGATTCAATTCATGATTCGATTCATGATTCATGATTCCATTCATGAATTATGATTCATGATTCAATTCATGATTTATGATGATTAATGATTCATGATTCTTGATTCATGATTTGATTCATGATTCATGATTCATTTCATGATTCATGATTCATGATTCAATTCATGATTTAGTTCATGATTCATGATTCAATTCATGATTAATGATTTATGATTTAATTCATGATTCATGATTCATTTCATGATTTAATTCATGATTCATGATTCAATTCATGATTCAATTCATGATTCATGATTCAATTCATGATTTATGATTCGATTCATGATTCATGATTCATGATTCATGATTCATGATTCGATTCATGATTCATGATTCGATTCATGATTCATGATTCAATTCATGGTTCATTTAATGATTCAATTCATGATTCATGATTCGATTCATGATTCGATTCATAATTCATGATTCATGATTCAATTAATGATTCATGATTCATGATTCGATTCATGATTCATGATTCGATTCATAAATTATGATTCAATTCATGATTCAATTCATGATTCATGATTCAATTCATGATTTATGATTCATGATTCAATTCATGATTCATGATTCATGATTCTTGATTCATGATTTAGTTCATGATTCATGATTCAATTCATGATTCAATTCATGATTCATGATTCATGATTCATGATTCAAATTATGATTCAGTTCATGATTCATGATTCAATTCATGATTCATTATTTATGATTTAAATTAAGATTCAAGATTCACGATTCATGATTCAATGAATGATTCATAATTCATTTCATGATTAAATTCATGATTCATTTCATGATTCATGATTCATGATTCAATCCATGATTCAATTCATGATTCATGATTCGATTCATGATTCATAATTCGATTGAAGATTCATGATTTAATTCATGATTCATGATTCGATTGAAGATTCATGATGTAATTCATGATTCATGAGTCGATTTATGATTCATGATTTAATTCATGATTCATGATTCATGATTCAATTCATGATTCATGATTCAATTCATGATTCATGATTCGATTTATGATTCATGATTTGATTTATGATTCATGATTCAATTCATGATTCATGATTCATTTCATGATTCATGATTCATGATTCAATTCATGATTCATGATTCAATTCATGATTTATGATTCAATTCATGATTCATGATTCAATTCATGATTCATGATTCAATTCATTATTCAATTCATGATTTATTTCATGATTCATGATTCAATTCATGATTCAATTCATGATTCAATTCATAATTCATGATTCATGATTCAATTCATGATTCATGATTCGATTCATGATTCATGATTCGATTCATGATTCATGATTCAATTCATGATTCATGATTCAATTCATGATTCATGATTCAATTCATGATTTAATTCATGATTCATTATTGAATTCATGATTCATGATTCATGATTCAATTCATGATTTATGATTTGATTCATGATTCATGATTCAATTCATGATTCAATTTATGATTCAATTCATGATTCATGATTCAATGCATGAATCATGATTCGATTCATGATTCATGATTCGATTCATGATTCAATTCATGATTCATGATTCATTTCATGATTCATGATTCAGGATTCAATTCATGATTCAGTTCATGATTCATGATTCAATTCATGATTCATGATTCAGGATTCGATTCATGATTCATAATTCATGATTCAATTCCTGATTCATGATTCGATTCATGATTCAATTCATGATTCAATTCATGATTCATAATTCAATTCATGATTCATGGTTCATGATTTGATTCATGATTCAATTCATGATTCAATTCATGATTCATGATTCGATTAATGATTCATGATTCATTTTATGATTTATGATTCATGATTCAATTCATGATTCAATTCATGATTCATGATTCGATTCATGATTCATGATTCGATTCATGATTCATGATTCAATTAATGATTCATGATTCAAATCATGATTTATGATTCAATTCATGATTCATGACTCATGATTCATGATTCAATTCATGATTCATGATTCAATTCATGATTCATGATTCAATTCATGATTCATGATTCATGATTCATGATTCATGACTCATGATTCATGATTCAATTCATGATTCATGATTTAATTCCTGAATCATGATTCGATTCATGATTCATGATTCGATTCATGATTCATGATTCAATTCATAATTTATGATTCATGATTCATGATTCAATTCATGATTCATGATTTGTTTCATGATTCATGATTCAATTCATAATTTATGATTCATGATTCATGATTCAATTCATGATTCATGATTCATGACTCAATTCATGATTCATTTCTTGATTCATGATTTAGTTCATGATTCATGATTCAATTCATGATTCAATTCATGATTTATTTTATGATTCATGATTCAATTCATGATTCAATTCATGATTCATGATTCGATTCATGATTCATTTCATGATTCATGATTCGATTCATGATTCATTTCATGATTCATGATTCAATTCATGATTCATGATTCAATTCATGATTTATGATTCATGATTCAATTCATGATTCATGATTCATGATTCTTGATTCATGATTTAGTTCATGATTCATGATTCAATTCATGATTCAATTCATGATTCATGATTCATGATTCATGATTCAAATTATGATTCAGTTCATGATTCATGATTCAATTCATGATTCATTATTTATGATTTAAATTAAGATTCAAGATTCACGATTCATGATTCAATGAATGATTCATAATTCATTTCATGATTAAATTCATGATTCATTTCATGATTCATGATTCATGATTCAATCCATGATTCAATTCATGATTCATGATTCGATTCATGATTCATAATTCGATTGAAGATTCATGATTTAATTCATGATTCATGATTCGATTGAAGATTCATGATGTAATTCATGATTCATGAGTCGATTTATGATTCATGATTTAATTCATGATTCATGATTCATGATTCAATTCATGATTCATGATTCAATTCATGATTCATGATTCGATTTATGATTCATGATTTGATTTATGATTCATGATTCAATTCATGATTCATGATTCATTTCATGATTCATGATTCATGATTCAATTCATGATTCATGATTCAATTCATGATTTATGATTCAATTCATGATTCATGATTCAATTCATGATTCATGATTCAATTCATTATTCAATTCATGATTTATTTCATGATTCATGATTCAATTCATGATTCAATTCATGATTCAATTCATAATTCATGATTCATGATTCAATTCATGATTCATGATTCGATTCATGATTCATGATTCGATTCATGATTCATGATTCAATTCATGATTCATGATTCAATTCATGATTCATGATTCAATTCATGATTTAATTCATGATTCATTATTGAATTCATGATTCATGATTCATGATTCAATTCATGATTTATGATTTGATTCATGATTCATGATTCAATTCATGATTCAATTTATGATTCAATTCATGATTCATGATTCAATGCATGAATCATGATTCGATTCATGATTCATGATTCGATTCATGATTCAATTCATGATTCATGATTCATTTCATGATTCATGATTCAGGATTCAATTCATGATTCAGTTCATGATTCATGATTCAATTCATGATTCATGATTCAGGATTCGATTCATGATTCATAATTCATGATTCAATTCCTGATTCATGATTCGATTCATGATTCAATTCATGATTCAATTCATGATTCATAATTCAATTCATGATTCATGGTTCATGATTTGATTCATGATTCAATTCATGATTCAATTCATGATTCATGATTCGATTAATGATTCATGATTCATTTTATGATTTATGATTCATGATTCAATTCATGATTCAATTCATGATTCATGATTCGATTCATGATTCATGATTCGATTCATGATTCATGATTCAATTAATGATTCATGATTCAAATCATGATTTATGATTCAATTCATGATTCATGACTCATGATTCATGATTCAATTCATGATTCATGATTCAATTCATGATTCATGATTCAATTCATGATTCATGATTCATGATTCATGATTCATGACTCATGATTCATGATTCAATTCATGATTCATGATTTAATTCCTGAATCATGATTCGATTCATGATTCATGATTCGATTCATGATTCATGATTCAATTCATAATTTATGATTCATGATTCATGATTCAATTCATGATTCATGATTTGTTTCATGATTCATGATTCAATTCATAATTTATGATTCATGATTCATGATTCAATTCATGATTCATGATTCATGACTCAATTCATGATTCATTTCTTGATTCATGATTTAGTTCATGATTCATGATTCAATTCATGATTCAATTCATGATTTATTTTATGATTCATGATTCAATTCATGATTCAATTCATGATTCATGATTCGATTCATGATTCATTTCATGATTCATGATTCGATTCATGATTCATTTCATGATTCATGATTCAATTCATGATTCATGATTCAATTCATGATTCATGATTTGATTCATGATTCATGATTCATTTCATGATTCATGATTCAATTCATGATTCATGATTCAATTCATGATTCATGATTTGATTCATGATTCATGATTCAATTCATGATTCAATTCATGATTCGTGATTCGATTTATGATTTGATTCATGATTCTTGATTCCATTCATGATTCATGATTCATTTCATGATTCATGATTCAAATCATGATTCAAATCATGATTCATGATTCGATTCATGATTCGATTCATGATTCTTGATTCCATTCATTAATCATGAATCATGATTCATGATTCATTTCATGATTTATTTCATGATTCATTTCATGATTTGTGATTCATGATTCAATTCATGATTGAATTCATGATTCATGATTCAATTCATGATTAATAATTCATGATTCAATTCATGATTTAAGATTCGATTCATGATTCATGATTCAATTCATGATTCATTTCATGATTCAATTCATGATTCATGATTCAATGCATGAATCATGATTTGATTCATGATTCATGATTCGATTCATGATTCAGGATTCAATTCATGATTCAGTTCATGATTCATGATTCAATTCATGATTCATGATTCATGATTCAATTTATGATTCATGATTCATGATTCATAATTCATGATTCAATTCCTGATTCATGATTCGATTCATGATTCATGATTCAATTCATGATTCAATTCATGATTCATGATTGGATTAATGATTCATGATTCGATTCATGATTCATGATTCAATTAATGATTAATGATTCAAATCATGATTCATGATTCAAATCATGATTCATGATTCAATTCATTATTCATGATTCATGATTCATGATTCAATTCATGATTCAATTCATGATTCATGATTCATGATTCAATTTATGATTCATGATTCGATTCATGATTCATGATTCGATTCATGATTCATGATTCAATTCATGATTCATGATTCATTTCATGATTCATTATTCAATTCATGATTCAATTCATGATTCGATTCATGATTCCATTCATGAATTATGATTCATGATTCAATTCATGATTTATGATGATTAATGATTCATGATTCTTGATTCATGATTTGATTCATGATTCATGATTCATTTCATGATTCATGATTCATGATTCAATTCATGATTTAGTTCATGATTCATGATTCAATTCATGATTAATGATTTATGATTTAATTCATGATTCATGATTCATTTCATGATTTAATTCATGATTCATGATTCAATTCATGATTCAATTCATGATTCATGATTCAATTCATGATTTATGATTCGATTCATGATTCATGATTCATGATTCATGATTCATGATTCGATTCATGATTCATGATTCGATTCATGATTCATGATTCAATTCATGGTTCATTTAATGATTCAATTCATGATTCATGATTCGATTCATGATTCGATTCATAATTCATGATTCATGATTCAATTAATGATTCATGATTCATGATTCGATTCATGATTCATGATTCGATTCATAAATTATGATTCAATTCATGATTCAATTCATGATTCATGATTCAATTCATGATTTATGATTCATGATTCAATTCATGATTCATGATTCATGATTCTTGATTCATGATTTAGTTCATGATTCATGATTCAATTCATGATTCAATTCATGATTCATGATTCATGATTCATGATTCAAATTATGATTCAGTTCATGATTCATGATTCAATTCATGATTCATTATTTATGATTTAAATTAAGATTCAAGATTCACGATTCATGATTCAATGAATGATTCATAATTCATTTCATGATTAAATTCATGATTCATTTCATGATTCATGATTCATGATTCAATCCATGATTCAATTCATGATTCATGATTCGATTCATGATTCATGATTCGATTGAAGATTCATGATTTAATTCATGATTCATGATTCGATTGAAGATTCATGATGTAATTCATGATTCATGAGTCGATTTATGATTCATGATTTAATTCATGATTCATGATTCATGATTCAATTCATGATTCATGATTCAATTCATGATTCATGATTCGATTTATGATTCATGATTTGATTTATGATTCATGATTCAATTCATGATTCATGATTCATTTCATGATTCATGATTCATGATTCAATTCATGATTCATGATTCAATTCATGATTTATGATTCAATTCATGATTCATGATTCAATTCATGATTCATGATTCAATTCATTATTCAATTCATGATTTATTTCATGATTCATGATTCAATTCATGATTCAATTCATGATTCAATTCATAATTCATGATTCATGATTCAATTCATGATTCATGATTCAATTCATGATTCATGATTCAATTCATGATTTAATTCATGATTCATTATTGAATTCATGATTCATGATTCATGATTCAATTCATGATTTATGATTTGATTCATGAGTCATGATTCAATTCATGATTCAATTTATGATTCAATTCATGATTCATGATTCAATGCATGAATCATGATTCGATTCATGATTCATGATTCGATTCATGATTCAATTCATGATTCATGATTCATTTCATGATTCATGATTCAGGATTCAATTCATGATTCAGTTCATGATTCATGATTCAATTCATGATTCATGATTCAGGATTCGATTCATGATTCATAATTCATGATTCAATTCCTGATTCATGATTCGATTCATGATTCAATTCATGATTCAATTCATGATTCATAATTCAATTCATGATTCATGGTTCATGATTTGATTCATGATTCGATTCATGATTCAATTCATGATTCATGATTCATTTCATGATTCATGATTCAGGATTCAATTCATGATTCAGTTCATGATTCATGATTCAATTCATGATTCATGATTCAGGATTCGATTCATGATTCATAATTCATGATTCAATTCCTGATTCATGATTCGATTCATGATTCAATTCATGATTCAATTCATGATTCATAATTCAATTCATGATTCATGGTTCATGATTTGATTCATGATTCAATTCATGATTCAATTCATGATTCATGATTCAATTCATGATTTATGATTCATGATTCAATTCATGATTCATGATTCATGATTCTTGATTCATGATTTAGTTCATGATTCATGATTCAATTCATGATTCAATTCATGATTCATGATTCAAATTATGATTCAGTTCATGATTCATGATTCAATTCATGATTCATTATTTATGATTTAAATTAAGATTCAAGATTCACGATTCATGATTCAATGAATGATTCATAATTCATTTCATGATTAAATTCATGATTCATTTCATGATTCATGATTCATGATTCAATCCATGATTCAATTCATGATTCATGATTCGATTCATGATTCATGATTCGATTGAAGATTCATGATTTAATTCATGATTCATGATTCGATTGAAGATTCATGATGTAATTCATGATTCATGAGTCGATTTATGATTCATGATTTAATTCATGATTCATGATTCATGATTCAATTCATGATTCATGATTCAATTCATGATTCATGATTCGATTTATGATTCATGATTTGATTTATGATTCATGATTCAATTCATGATTCATGATTCATTTCATGATTCATGATTCATGATTCAATTCATGATTCATGATTCAATTCATGATTTATGATTCAATTCATGATTCATGATTCAATTCATGATTCATGATTCAATTCATTATTCAATTCATGATTTATTTCATGATTCATGATTCAATTCATGATTCAATTCATGATTCAATTCATAATTCATGATTCATGATTCAATTCATGATTCATGATTCAATTCATGATTCATGATTCAATTCATGATTTAATTCATGATTCATTATTGAATTCATGATTCATGATTCATGATTCAATTCATGATTTATGATTTGATTCATGAGTCATGATTCAATTCATGATTCAATTTATGATTCAATTCATGATTCATGATTCAATGCATGAATCATGATTCGATTCATGATTCATGATTCGATTCATGATTCAATTCATGATTCATGATTCATTTCATGATTCATGATTCAGGATTCAATTCATGATTCAGTTCATGATTCATGATTCAATTCATGATTCATGATTCAGGATTCGATTCATGATTCATAATTCATGATTCAATTCCTGATTCATGATTCGATTCATGATTCAATTCATGATTCAATTCATGATTCATAATTCAATTCATGATTCATGGTTCATGATTTGATTCATGATTCAATTCATGATTCAATTCATGATTCATGATTCGATTAATGATTCATGATTCATTTTATGATTTATGATTCATGATTCAATTCATGATTCAATTCATGATTCATGATTCGATTCATGATTCATGATTCGATTCATGATTCATGATTCAATTAATGATTCATGATTCAAATCATGATTTATGATTTAATTCATGATTCATGACTCATGATTCATGATTCAATTCATGATTCATGATTTAATTCATGATTCATGATTCAATTCATGATTCATGATTCATGATTCATGTTTCATGATTCAATTCATGATTTATGATTCATGATTCATGATTTAATTCCTGAATCATGATTCGATTCATGATTCATGATTCGATTCATGATTCATGATTCAATTCATAATTTATGATTCATGATTTAATTCCTGAATCATGATTCGATTCATGATTCATGATTCAATTCATGATTCATGATTCATTTCATGATTCATGATTCAGGATTCAATTCATGATTCAGTTCATGATTCATGATTCAATTCATGATTCATGATTCAGGATTCGATTCATGATTCATAATTCATGATTCAATTCCTGATTCATGATTCGATTCATGATTCAATTCATGATTCAATTCATGATTCATAATTCAATTCATGATTCATGGTTCATGATTTGATTCATGATTCAATTCATGATTCAATTCATGATTCATGATTCGATTAATGATTCATGATTCATTTTATGATTTATGATTCATGATTCAATTCATGATTCAATTCATGATTCATGATTCGATTCATGATTCATGATTCGATTCATGATTCATGATTCAATTAATGATTCATGATTCAAATCATGATTTATGATTTAATTCATGATTCATGACTCATGATTCATGATTCAATTCATGATTCATGATTTAATTCATGATTCATGATTCAATTCATGATTCATGATTCATGATTCATGTTTCATGATTCAATTCATGATTTTATGATTCATGATTCATGATTTAATTCCTGAATCATGATTCGATTCATGATTCATGATTCGATTCATGATTCATGATTCAATTCATAATTTATGATTCATGATTCATGATTCAATTCATGATTCATGATTTGTTTCATGATTCATGATTCAATTCATAATTTATGATTCATGATTCATGATTCAATTCATGATTCATGATTCATGACTCAATTCATGATTCATTTCTTGATTCATGATTTAGTTCATGATTCATGATTCAATTCATGATTCAATTCATGATTTATTTCATGATTCATGATTCAATTCATGATTCAATTCATGATTCAATTCATGATTCATGATTCGATTCATGATTCATTTCATGATTCATGATTCGATTCATGATTCATTTCATGATTCATGATTCAATTCATGATTCATGATTCAATTCATGATTCATGATTTGATTCATGATTCATTTCATGATTCATGATTCAATTCATGATTCAATTCATGATTCGTGATTCGATTCATGATTTGATTCATGATTCTTGATTCCATTCATGATTCATGATTCAATTCATGATTCATGATTTGATTCATGATTCATGATTCATTTCATGATTCATGATTCAAATCATGATTCATGATTCGATTCATGATTCGATTCATGATTCTTGATTCCATTCATGATTCATGAATCATGATTCATGATTCAATTCATAATTCATGATTCATGATTTAATTCATGATTCTTGATTCATGATTTGATTCATGATTTATGATTCGTTTTATGATTCATGATTTATGATTCAATTCATGATTTAGTTCATGATTCATGATTCATTTCATGATTTATTTCATGATTCATTTCATGATTTATGATTCATGATTCAATTCATGATTGAATTCATGATTCATGATTCAATTCATGATTCATGATTCATGATTCAATTCATGATTTATGATTCGATTCATGATTCATAATTCAATTCATGATTCATTTCATGATTCAATTCATGATTCATGATTCATAATTCAAT
This sequence comes from Mixophyes fleayi, assembly GCF_038048845.1. NCBI lineage: Eukaryota > Metazoa > Chordata > Amphibia > Anura > Limnodynastidae > Mixophyes > Mixophyes fleayi. Next base: position 280,476 of record NW_027448520.1, read on the forward strand.
TCATGATTCATTTCATGATTCAATTCATGATTCATGATTCAATGCATGAATCATGATTCGATTCATGATTCATGATTCGATTCATGATTCAATTCATGATTCATGATTCATTTCATGATTCATGATTCAGGATTCAATTCATGATTCAGTTCATGATTCATGATTCAATTCATGATTCATGATTCAATTCATGATTCATGATTCATCATTCGATTCATGATTCATGATTCATGATTCAATTCCTGATTCATGATTCGATTCATGATTCATGGTTCAATTCATGATTCATGATTCAAATCATGATTCATGATTCAATTCATGATTCATGATTCATGATTCATGATTCAATTCATGATTCATGATTCATGATTCATGATTCAATTCATGATTCATGATTCAATTCATGATTCATGATTCATGATTCATGATTCAATTCATGATTCATGATTCAATTCATGATTAATGTTTCGATTCATGATTCATGATTCTATTCATGATTCATGATTCAATTCATGATA